>NC_081395.1:9052191-9139691 GCF_030684315.1 Stegostoma tigrinum | reverse complement strand
GGCCGTGCTAAATTGTCCCATAGTGCCCAGGGATGTGCAGGTTAGGGTGGATTGGCCGTGCTAAATTGTCCCATAGTGCCCAGGTATGTGCGGGTTAGGGTGGATTGGCCGTGCTAAATTGTCCCATAGTGCCCAGGGATGTGTAGATTGGACAGCTTATAGGGGGATGGGTTTGGGTGGGATGCTCTGAGGTTCGGTGTAGACTTGTTGGGCCAGAGGGCCTGTTTCCACACTGTAGGGATTCCAGGACACATGAGGAACACAATCCCCTGCAAGTTCCCCTCTGAGCCACTCCCCATCCCGACCGGGAAATATATCGGCTGTTCCTTCAGTGTCGCTGGGTCAGAATCCTGGAATTCCCTCCCTAAGGGGCATCGTGGGCCTCCCCACAGCCCACAGACTACAGCGGCTCAAGAAGGCAGCTCACCCCCTCCTTCTCAAGGGGCAACTAGGGCTGGAGCAAGAAATGCAGACCACCCACATGCTGCGTGAACAAATAAATTTTAAAATTTGCCGATTCCCCTTTTTGCACGATGCACGCTACTTCATCGAAGAACTTCAATGAATTGATCAATGGACACAATCTTCCTTTCATGGAACCATGTTGATTCTGCCTGATTGCTTTGTGTGCATTTCTGTACCATACCTCAATGCCTTCAATCATACGCCCTAACCTCTTACCAGTGGAACCTCCACGGGGGCAGGGAGTGGAATATTTCACGATGGGGAAAGGAAAATGACGAGGTTCTCTAACTATTAACTCTTACCTTTCGGAACAAAGATGTTCGCCAGGTTAAAGCTCCCGGCCAGGATGAGCGAAGTTCCTTGTGTGAACCTCCTTCCAATCAGGCTCATGAAAAGAAACACGAGCACTTTTGCGGGAATGTCGACAGCTCCGAAAATAACCTGGATGAGGTAAATATTGACCCCAAACCCTTGCAGGTCAATCGCTAACCCATAATATGCAAAACTGGTTGAGAACCTGCAGCAACAATGAGAAAGATTGGGGTCAGCGTTCCCCTACAGGTGTGTGATCCCGAGGTCTGCACTTTGCGACTTGTGGATCAGACATCAACGCTGTGATAATGTGTCGATGCCAGTCACTGCGTGTGGATTAGGGTCATAGAGTCATAGAGCAAGGAAACAGTCCATCCAGTCCGTGCTGACCACAAGCCCCAAACAAAACCAGTCCCACTTGCCTGCTCCCGGCCCTTATCCCTCCAAACCTTTCCCTATTCATGGACTTATCCAAATGTCTTTTATACATTGTAATTGTACCCCCATCCACCACTTCCTCGGGAAGTTCATTCCACCTGCGCACCACATTCTGTGTAAAAAAGAGTTGACCCTCATTGACCTTTCTAAATCTTTCTCCTGTCACCTTAAAAATATGTCCACTAGTCTTGAAATCTTTCTTGAAATAGGAAGGCATATGGTGTGTTAGGTTTTATTGGTAGAGGGATTGAGTTTTGGAGCCATGAGGTCACGTTGCAGCTGTACAAAACTCTGGTGCAGCCGCACTTGGAGTATTGCACAGTTCTGGTCACCACATTATAGGAATGATGTGGAAGCTTTGGAAAGGGTGCAGAGGAGATTTACTAGGATGTTGCCTGGTATGGAGGGAAGGTCTTATGAGGAAAAGCTGAAGGACTTGACGCTGTTTTCATTGGAGAGAAGAAGGTTGAGAGGTGACTTAATTGAAACATATAAAATAATCAGAGGGTTAGATAGGGTGGATAGGGAGAGCCTTTTTCCTCGGATGGTGATGGTTAACCCAAGGGGACATAGCTTTAAATTGAGGGGTGATAGATATAGGACAGATGTCAGAGGTAGGCTCTTTATTCAGAGAGCACTAAGGGCGTGGAATGCCCTGCCTGCAACAGTAGCAGACTCGCCAACTTTAAGGGCATTTAAATGGTCACTGGATAAACATAGGGATGATAATGGAATAGTGTAGGTTAGATGGGCTTCAGTTTGGTTTCACAGGTCGGTGCAACATGGAGGGCTGAAGGGCCTGCACTGCGCTGTAGTGTTCTATGTTCTATTCACCCTATCTATACTCCTCATGATTTTATAAACCGCTATAAGGTCACCCTCAACCTCCTACACTCCAGTGAAAACAGTTTTCATATAATTCAGGCTCCCCATTCCCAGCAACATCCTGGAAAATCTCTTCTGAACCCTCTCCAGCTTAATATCCTTCCTATGATGGGGGACCAGGGCCGGACACAGTGCTCCAGGAGAGGCCTCACCAACATCCTGTACAATCTCAGCATGGCATCCCAGCTCCTGTACTCCAAGGTCTGAGCAATGAAGGTGGGCGTGCTAAACTCTGTCTAATACCTGGGCAGCTTCAAACAAATGTTGATCAGAATATGATCTGATCAAAGTTTCCACGGTTCCATTTTCCTTTCATCGTTTTTGCTACGAACTGTTGTAACATTTGAGTTGATTTTACTTGATTTATTAATTGTCACATGTACCGAGATACAGTGAAAAGTATTGTTCTGAATGCTATCCAGGCAAATCCTACTTTACATGAGCACATCAGGGTAATTGAACAGAATGCAGAATATATTGTGACAGCTACAGGGAAGGTGCAGAGGAAGATCAACTCTAATGTATGAGAGGTCCGATCATAAACCTGATACCAGCGAGGAAGACAACAAAATGTGAGGCTGGATGAACACAGCAGGCCAAGCAGCATCTCAGGAGCACAGAAGCTGACATTTCGGGCCTAGACCCTTCATCAGAGAGGGGGATGGGGAGAGGGTTCTGGAATAAATAGGGAGAGAGGGGGAGGCGGACCGAAGATGGAGAGAAAAGAAGATAGGTGGAGAGGAGAGTATAGGTGGGGAGGTAGGGAGGGGATAGGTCAGTCCAGGGAAGACGGACAGGTCAAGGAGGTGGGATGAGGTTAGTAGGTAGATGGGGGTGCGGCTTGGGGTGGGAGGAAGGGATGGGTGAGAGGAAGAACCGGTTAGGGAGGCAGAGACAGGTTGGACTGGTTTTGGGATGCAGTGGGTGGGGGGGAAGAGCTGGGCTGGTTGTGTGGTGCAGTGGGGGGAGGGGACGAACTGGGCTGGTTTAGGGATGCAGTAGGGGGAGGGGATGAGCTGGGCTGGTTGTGTGTTACAACAGATCGTAGCAAAAACGATGAAAGGAAAATGCAACCGTGGAAACTTTGATCAGATCATATTCTGATCAACATTTGTTTGAAGCTGCCCAGGTATTAGACAGAGTTTAGCACGCCCACATTCATTGCTCAGACCTTGGAGTACAGGAGCTGGAACACTATGTTGAGGTTGTACAGGATGTTGGTGAGGCCTCTTCTGGAGCACTGTGTCCAGTTCTGGTCCCCCTGTTCATCTGCCTTCACACTTTGTTATCTTGGATTCTCCAGCATCTGCAGTTCCCATTGTTTCTGATAGAATTTTAACCAGGGAGGAAGAAGCTGCTCTTCAATCTGTTTGAGAGATAATGGGAACTGCAGATGCTGGAGAATCCAAGATAACAAAGTGTGAAGCTGGATGAACACAGCAGGCCAAGCAGCATCTCAGGAGCACAAAAGCTGCCGTTTCGGGCCTAGACCCTTCATCAGAGTCTAGGCCCGAAACATCAGCTTTGGTGCTCCTGAGATGCTGCTTGGCCTGCTGTGTTCATCCAGCTTCACACTTTGTTATCTTCAATCTGTTTGTATGTGTTTTCAAAACATTGTGCTTTCTGCCTGATGGAAGAGGTTATAACTGAGGTTGGGAGGGGGCTTTGATTATAGAAACCCAACAGCGTGGAAACAGGCCATTCAGCCCATCGTGACCACACCAGCCCTCCAAAAGAACATCACATCCAGTTCCACCCAATCCCTGCATTCCCCATGGCCAACCCAGTGAACATGCACATCCCTGGGCACCACAGGACAATTTAGCACGGCCAACCCACCCTAACCCGCACATCCCTGGGCACCACAGGACAATTTAGCACGGCCAATCCACCCAAACCTGCACATCCCTGGGCACTATGGGGCAATTTAGCACGGCCAATCCACCCTAACCTGCACATCCCTGGGCACTATGGGACAATTTAGCACGGCCAATCCACCCTAACCCGCACATCCTTGGGCACTATGGGACAACATAGCACGGCCAATCCACCCTAACCCACACATCCCTGGGCACTATGGGACAATTTATCACGGCCAATCCACCCTAACCCGCACATCCCTGGGCACCACAGGACAATTTAGCACGGCCAATCCACCCTAACCTGCCCATCCCTGGGCTCTATGGGGCAATTTAGCACGGCCAATCCACCCTAACCTGCACATCACTGTGCACTATGGGACAATTTAGCACGGCCAATCCACCCTAACCCGCACATCCCCGGGCAATTTAGCACGGCCAATCCACCCTCACCCGCACATCCCCGGGCAATTTAGCACGGCCAATCCACCCTAACCCGCACATCCCTGGGCACCACAGGACAATTTAGCACGGCCAATCCACCCTAACCTGCCCATCCCTGGGCTCTATGGGGCAATTTAGCACGGCCAATCCACCCTAACCTGCACATCACTGTGCACTATGGGACAATTTAGCACGGCCAATCCACCCTAACCCGCACATCCCCGGGCAATTTAGCACGGCCAATCCACCCTCACCCGCACATCCCCGGGCAATTTAGCACGGCCAATCCACCCTAACCCGCACATCCCTGGGCACTACGGGACAATTTAGCACGGCCAATCCACCCTAACCTGCACATCCCTGGACACTATGGGACAATTTAGCACGGCCAATCCACCCTAACCCGCACATCCCTGGGCACTATGGGACAATTTAGCACGGCCAATCCACCCTAACCTGCACATCCCTGGGCACTACAGGACAATTTAGCATGGCCAATCCATCCTAACCCGCACATCCCTGGGCACTATGCGACAATTTAGCACGGCCAATCCACCCTAACCTGCACATCCCTGCCCACTATGGGACAATTTAGCACGGCCAACCCACCCTAACCCGCACATCCCTGGGCACTATGGGACAATTTAGCACGGCCAATCCACCCTAACCCACACATCCCTGTGCACTATGGGACAATTTAGCACGGCCAATCCACCCTAACCTGCACATCCCTGGGCACTATGGGACAATTTAGCACGGCCAATCCACCATAACCCGCACATCCCTGGGCACTATGGGACAATTTAGCACGGCCAAACCACCCTAACCCGCACATCCCTGGGCTCTATGGGACAATTTAGCACGGCCAACCCACCCTAACCCGCACATCCCTGGGCACTATGGGACAATTTAGCACGGCCAATCCACCCTAACCTGCACATCCCTGGGCACTATGGGACAATTTAGCACGGCCAATCCACCCTAACCCGCACATCCCTGGGCTCTATGGGACAATTTAGCACGGCCAATCCACCCTAACCTGCATATCTTTGGAGTGCGGGAGGAAACCAGAGCACCCGGAGGAAACCTACGCAGACACAGGGAGAATGTGCAAACTCCGCACAGGCCTGAGGGTGTGATCGTACGTGGGTCCCTGGCGCCATGAAGCAGGAGCACTAGCCGCTGAGCCACGGTGCCCATTCTGCTGGCAGCTTTTCTGTGGTGGTGGGAAGTATAAATGGAGCGAATCGATGGAAGGATGGCTTGCGAGATGGAAGGGGCCACATTTACACCTCCCTGTGGTTACTCGCAGTCGTGGGGCAGAGCTGTAACCGTGCCACACATGCATGACGCTTGGATCTGTGATCTGGCCAATCTGTATCTTTAAAGCAGCAAAGTGATGATGTTTCTGTGGCCTCGTGCCATGTGACTACCGTCTCATGTTCAGGAATGCGTCCTGCCCTTCAGTAATGTTTCTTCAGTCCGTAACCTGTTCGGGGTTTTGTGAATACTTGTTCTCAGTAAGAAACTTCTCTCAGCACACATTAGGAGAGGTGATGGCCCAGTGCTATTGTCGTTGGACTGTTAATCCAATCACCCTGGGGACCTGCGCTCAAATCCTGCCGCGGCAGATGGTGGGATTTGAATTCAATTTAAAATCTGGAATTAAGAATCTAACTATGGCCATGAGTCGATTGTCAGGGGAAAGTCCCGTCCGCTTCACTAATGTCCTGTAGGGAAGGAAACTGCCATCCTTACCTGGTCTGGGCCTACACGTGACTCCAGACCCACAGCCATGCATTTGACTCTTAACTGCCCCCTGGGCAATTAGGGATGGGGCAATATGCAAAAACCAAAAAAGTCACAGACATAAATCACAAACAACAAGCAGAAGTTGCTGGAAAAGCTCAGCAGGTCCTGGCAGCGTCTGTGAGGGGAATAAAGTCACAGTTAACATTTCGGGGCCTGGTGATCCTCTCTCAGAATGGGACCAGAATACCAGGCAGGTCTGGGGAAGGGTCACTGGACCCCGAAACGTTAACGCCGACCTTTTTCCCTTCACCGATGCCGCCGGGACCAGCTGAGCTCCTCCAGCGACCTCCGTATTTTTGTTGCTGATTTTTACAACTAGGCCAGAGATGACCACACCCGTAAACTAAACAAACAGCAGAACAGCTCCCGATCTGCTATTCCATCTCGGTGTTAGCGTCAGCACGCCTAGCCTTAAACAAACACCTCCTCCATATTGCATGTGATTTCAAAAGAGGGTCTCCACAGAGAAACGCAAACTTGGCGAGTGGAGACAAACAGGAGTGAGTTAGCCCCACCCTCATATTTCACAGGCTCAGCTCCTTTCAACGTAGGCCCGACCAATGGTATCTGTTGACAGCAAGAAACCAAGAGGTTGCCGAGCAAGGGAATCGCTGAAGGTAGGCCAGGGACTTCCCTTTCAACATTCCACCACTTTCTTGGGTTTCTGACTGTTTCTGACCAAGAGTGGCTACAAAACGCTGAAGCTGGGGAGCGGCCAATGGCTGCAGGCTGCCTGCTTTCTAATAGCTGCACTTACAATTCCTATCGCTCACACTTGATCCATTTGCAACCTGATCTGAAGCCATTCTTTTTGTTTTACATTCATTCATGGGATGATGGCTGTTCCAGCATTTATTGCCCCATCCCTAATTGCCCAGAGGGCAGTTAAGAGTCAACCACATTGATGTGGGTCTGGAGTCACGTGTAGGCCCAGGCTGGGTAAGGATGGCAGTTGGCTTCCCTTAACGACATCAGTGAGCCAGATGGGTTTTTCCTGGACTCACGGTCATCATCGGGCTCTCAATTCCTTATTGAAATCCAAATTCCACCGTCTGCTGTAGTGGCGATTTGAACCAGGGTCCCCAGAGAGTCATCGAGATCTAATACATCTAGGGATATACTCCTGAGGCTTTATAAGGCTCTGGTCAGGCCACATTTGGAGTATTGTGTGCAGTTTGGGGCCCCATATCTCAGGAAGGATGTACTGGCCCCACAGCAGGTTCAGAGGAGGTTCACGAGAATGGTCCCAGGAATGAAAAGCTTAACATAGAGGAACTTTTGAGGGCTCTGGGTCTATACTCATCAGAGTTTAGAAAAATGAGGTGGGATCTAATTGAAACTTATAGAATACTGAATGGTCTGGACAGAGTGGATGTTGGGAAGATGTTTCTATTGGTAGGAGAGACTAGGACCCGAGGGCACAGAGTTAGAGTAAAGGGAAGAGCTTTTAGAACTGAGATAAGGAGAAACAACTTCAGCCAGAGGGTGGTGCATCTTTGGAATTCACTGCTGCAGAAGGCTGTGGAGGGCAGGTCATTGAGTATATTTAAGACTGAGATAGACAGGGTCTTGATTATCAAGGGGATCAAGGGTTACAGGGAGAAAGCAGGAGAATGAGGGTTGAGGAACTTATCAGCCATGATTGAATGGTGGACCAGACCCAATGGGCTGAATGGCCTATTTTCTGCTCCTATGTCCAATGGTCTTATGGAAACGCTAGCTTGCTCTCTCTCTCTCTACGGACGCTGCCTGATCCATTGTCATTTACAGCAATGTTTTATTTGTTTTCCCCAGAACATAACTGGATCTCTGGACTGAGAGCCCAGTGATAACACCACGAGGCCATCGCCTCCTCCCCTCAATCTCCCACCTCCTGGTCATTTACCCCATCTGCCTTTTCCAAGAGCAAGAGGGCTGCCAGCCAGTCAACTTCTCCTCATCTACGATTTAGCTCAGTTTTCTCTGCTCAGAGTCAGAAGTGAGAGGTTTTTCTGAAAATGACAAGCGCTCGCTTCGTCAAGTGATGCAGGACTTCAGATTTCGAATAAACCCTGCTGGGCTGGTACTGGGTCTCCTGTGACTTCTGACTCCAGTCCAGAACTGGTACCTTCACGTCATGGGTTCTCTGCTCATGACCTGAAGGACTGACCCCTGGATGAGCCACAGAGTAATAGGTCCCTGGTATTCTGTGGTTACCCAGTGACAGGGGTGAGACTCTCACCTCCATAGGAATAGTAGGAAACAATGCAACGGTTCATGATTGGCTCAGTTCCATTATAACCACACATTTAAAGGTAATGATTTGTAGACCAATCTACTATTACAGTATTTTGATTAACGGTAGCCAACTAAGATCTTAGTTCTCTCACATCATGTTGCAGGTAGACAGGGCGGTGAGGAAGCTGTTTGGTACGCTTGCCTTTATTGGTCAGTGCATTGAGTGTAGGAGTTGGGAGGATCATGTTGTGGCTGTACAGGACATTGGTGAGGCCACTTTGCGAACACTGCATTCAATCCTAGTCTCCCTGCTGTAGGAAAGATGTTGTGAAACTTGAAAGGGTTCAGGAAGGATTTACAGGGATGTTGCCAGGGCTGGAGGGTTTGAGCTACAGGGAGAGGCTGGGGCTATTTTCCCTGGAGTGTCAGGGGCTGAGGGGTGACCTTATAGAGGTTTATAAGATCATGAGGGTCATGGATAAGGTCTTTCCCCCAGGGTAGAAGAGTGCAAAACTAGAGGGGCATAGCTTTAAGGTGAGAGGGGAAAGATTTAAAAGGGACCTGAGGGGCAACTTTTTCACACAGAGGGTGGTGCGTGTATGGAATGAGCTGCCAGAGGAAGTGGTGGAGGCTGGTACAGTTACAGCATTTAAAAGGCACCTGGATGGGGACATGAATAGGAAGGGATTAGAGGGATATGGGCCAAATGCTGGCAAATGGGACTGGATTAATTTAGGATATCCGGCCAGCATGGAGGAGTTGGACCGAAGGGTCTGTTTCCATGCTGTCTAGTTGTGCGATGCTGTGACTCTAGTCCTCCAGCTGAATCAGAAGCTAGAGCTAAAGTATACCCTGCTTTCCTAGATATCACATATAACTTCAGTAAAAAGTTTCCTGAGTTTCTGCATTTGCCTGTCTCTAGTTGTCTCACTGCTTAGAGTCTCAATGAGCAAATTAATATTGGGCTTTGAGTACAACACCACGTAAACCTACACCATCGAATCAGGAGTTCATGCAGTCAAGCCGCATCTTAGATTCCTGGATCTGCAGTGCCCATCGGCGAATCGACAAGTGTAGCTTTGTGTCCTTTATCATCTCTTCTCCTTGTCTATCTATTATCCACTACCCATCAGCATCTCCTGACCATAGGGTCATATAGCACAAAAACAGACCCTTCGGCCCAACCAGTCCATAATGCCAAACTAAACCAGTCCCACCTGCCTGCTCCTGGCCCATATCCCTCCAAACCTTTCCCTGTTCATGTCCTTATCCAAATGTCTTTTAAACGCTGTAACTGTGCCCACACCCACCACTTCCTCTGGAAGCTCATTCCACACATGGAGTAAAACAAAATTGCTCCTTACATCTTTTGTAAATTTTTTGACTTTCACGTTGAAAATGTGCCCCCTGCAATTGAAATCTCCCCACCCGAAGGAAAGGTTAACTATCATTCACCCTATCTTACCATTTTATAAACATCGATAAGATCGCCCTTCAACCTCCTATGCTCCAGTGAAAAAGTTGCAGTCTATCCATTCCTTTCTTTATAAGTCAAACATTCCATTGCTGGCAACATCCTGGTAAATCCCTTCTGAACCCTCTCCAGCTTAATCATATCCTTCCTATAATAGGACGACCAGAAGTGGACACAGTGCTCCAGAAGAGGCCTCACCCACGCCCTGCACAACCTCAACATGACGTCCCAGCTCCTGTACTCCAAGGTCTGAGCAATGAAGGCAAGTGTGCTCAGCACCTTCTTGACTGCACTAAATGTCACGCAAACTTCAAAGTATTGTGTATCTGCACCTCTAGGTCCCTCTGTTCTACAACGCTACCCAGGGCCCTACCATTAATTGTACAAAACCTACCCTCACCTTGTTGTACCAAAATGCAATACCTCGCATTTAGCCAGATTAAACTCTATCTGCCACTTGTCAGTCCATGTTCTCCTAATTAAGAAGAACTCATGAGCCAAATTTGATGACCTAAGTTTGAAAAGCAAATGCATATTTGCCAGAAATAATGGGAACTGCAGATGCCGTAGAATCCAAGATAGCAAAGTATGAGGCTGGATGAACACAGCGGGCCAAGCAACATCTCAGGAGCACAAAAGCTGACGTTTCGGCCTGGACCCTCCCAGTTGCTTACCAAACAAGCATGGTACAGCAGGCTATCTTGCGCATGGTAGCAGTCCGGAATAGATCTAACACACTTCGCTTGTCCCTGGTGACCTGCTGTTCGTTTTCCATGTTTGACTTCAGAATCTGGGAAGCACATGCAAAGTTACGACACAATGTCAGGAAATTATAAACCTTTCCCCTGAAAGATTTAAGTTAGAAAGAAAGGCAAGAGAGTCTGGGACTTTTTTCACTGGAATATCAGAGGTCGAGAGGAGACCTTGAAGAAGTTTATAAAATAATGATGGGTCCAGATAGAGTTAATAGTGGGTGTCGTATCCCTGGGGTGGGGCGGATTTCAAGATAAGGGGGAACCTCTTTAAGATGAGAAGAGATTTAAAAAGACCTGTGGGGGGGCAGATATTTTACACAGGGGGTGGTCCGTGTGTGGAATGAGCTTCCAGAGGAAGTGGCGGGTGTGGGTACAGTTACAGCGTTTAAAAGACATTTGGATAAGGACATGAACAGGGAAAGGTTTGGAGGGATATGGGCCAGGAGCTGGCAGGTGGGACTGGTTTAGTTTGGGGATTATGGTTGGCACGGACTGGATGGGCCAAAGGGTCTGTTTCCGTGCTGAATGACCCTGAGTCCATGATATAAATGATTAATAGTTTAGCACTCTTTAAAACGCATTACAACAAAGGAGATTGTTCAATTAAACATGAACATGGAGCTGACGTCCAGCATACAGAGAGCCACCAACTTGAATGAGTGCGAGGGATAATGTTAGTCTGAAAGCACTGGATGTAAAATACCATCTATCCTGCTTGGCTGGATGGTACCGGTGCTACTGGAAGGTAGGCAGTCCCTTTGAAATTTCCACCAGTACAAGCCATTCTAAATAATACCTCTATAACCCACCTACCCTCTTACACCTGCTGCCCTTTCTGTTTGCAGTTCTGAAACATTGAAGTGTGATAACTTCAGACAGGATCCTAAGAATGTCAAACAATGGAAATATTGCAACAACTCTGTGGTATATTTTGTCTTTTTTTTAATGAAGAAAGGTTGAGACAGACACATTGAGTGGTCTGCTCAAAGCCAATAAATTAAACAGTTTGCGGGGCTCTGGGTTTTTAATTAAAATTGGAACAATAGAAGCAGCATGGCTGGGTGGTGTCTACCTCTGACAGAACTAGAATGTTTAGTTTTAGCTTTCTGCAGTTGCTGGGGTCTTGAAGCTGGATGTGGAATCCTTTATTCCTCTCTCTATTACAGCTAAAAGCTGGGGTTCTCCTCCTGTTGCTAGAATTGCATGCGAGACAATCTACTTTGCTGAATTTGCCTTTGCCAAGGGTGTGTTTATGGGATGTTACTATATTGGAGCAATTAATTAATAGTAGTTAATATTATCATGTTAAGCATTTTGATAAAGTTACAGTTAAGCTAATCTTTTATTTCTATTTTAAGTGAAGTGTAAAAATAAAGTTTGTTTTACTCAAAGTTGAGTAGTTTGACCAATCAAATTGCTTCTGGCATGCAATGCCTTACTCTTACTGTTAAAATAAGAAAAAGTTAGCATCTACGCTACCTTCCTAATATATTTTAATTTGATTTGACTTATTATTGTTAGATGTACCTCGGGACAATGAAAAGTTTTGTTTTGCGCGCAGTATAGTCAGATCATACCATACACAGGTGCATTAGGGTAATAGGACAGAGCGAGGAATACAACATTAATGCGGCAGAGAAGATGCACAGAGAGCAAAACCAACATTAAATTTAAAATTTGAGTGGTCCATTCTAGTAACAGCAGAGAAGAAGCTATAAAAACCTGAAAGAACTGAGGATGCTGTAAATCAGGAACAAAAACAAAGTCGGGGAAAAGCTCAGCAGGTCTGGCAGCATCTGTGGAGGAGAAAAAAGAGTTAATGTTTCCGGTCCGGTGACCCTTCCTCAGAACTCTTCGGACCTGCTGAGCTTTTCCAGCAACTTTGTTTTTGTTGGCGAAGAAGCTGTTCTTGAATCTGTTGGCACGTGTGTTTAAGCTTTCGTAACTTCTGCCTGATGGAGGAGGAAGGGATTATAACCAGGGCGGGGTGGGTCGCTTTTCCAAAGCTTGGTCTGGTTGCTAACAATACGTTACTGCATAATTAGGGTAAAGACTCCCGGTGCAGAGATTGAGCAAGTCAGGATGAGGTTCATTGTAAAGCTACATTTTTACGGCCATCACTTACTTCGACAGTGAGCTTTTTCCCTTCATCCTGCTTGCCGTTCATCTTGGCCACCCTCCTGAGCTGTTTCAGAGCTACATCGGCCTTGTCATTCAGAATAAGCCAGCGAGCGGACTCGGGGAACCACCTTGAGAGGAGGACCACACATACCTAGGGATTATTATCTCCACAGTCAGTGCATCTCTCAATCAGTTCTGGATAAGTCCAGAGGACACCGTGACCCAGGAATAATAACGAAGGATAAATTCTCAATACCGTAGCCTGTCCCCGCAATTCTCTTCCTTTACTCAGGTTAATTTAGTAGCTGTGTCGTGAACAGAACTCTCTCGTAACCTCACACAAGTACTCGATTTTGGGTGTGAGCGTGAATAGGGCATCGAATTAGAACTAGATTTTATTGCCACTTGTGCTCAAGTACAGGAGTACAGTGATTTGTGCACAACGTCACCGTTCCTGGCACTGTCTTAGGTACGAAAGTACCTGGGCATAAAATCTTAGGCACAAAGCAGGAAGAAAAAAGTAAAAAGTTAAACATTACAGCCCCTCTTAGCATAAAGTAGAAAACTAAAAAAAAATTGAAAGTTAAACATCCCCGTCATTCTTAGTATTAAGCTAAAGAAGTAAAGTTAAAAGTTCAACAGTCTTTCCTAAGGGCTGAGTCATGCTGAGCCTGCGCTCCCTGCAATCTCTTCCACCAAGGCCAACTTTCTGGGAAGTGCCTGCTCTAGCCACCATGTTGGACTCTTCCTCCTCTGCGACGCCTCGCTCTCGATCTTCCCTGCGCTGCTCCGACCACCCCACCCCACCCAACCACCGCCCCGGTCTCCGCAGAAAGTAAGTAAGAAAGGAAAGGAAGGGAAAAAGCGAAACGGAGCTGACACACCCTCACCCCTCAGCTGCTGCCCCACTGCCGCCATCTTGGTTTGGTCAAGGGAGCGAGGTCAAAATCCTTGGAATTCCACCCCTCCCCCCCACCCACCAAGGGCATTGCGGGACGACCCACAGCATCTGATGGCAGCAGTTTGAGAAAACAGCTCCCCATCACCTTCTCAAGGGGGCAACTAGGCACGGGGATGGGGCAATAAAAGTGCTGGATGCTGACTATGTCCCACGAATGAATAAAGCAATTAAGCATCCAAATTAGATCCAATTCCAACCTCACTTGACACCGACAATCCTGACCATCTCGGCATCAATTGAGGGAGCTGACCAGAAGGGAGTGAGGTTCACAAATTCTCAAATCTACCGCCGTTGTGGGTCCCCTGCAGTGTGGCAGGACCCTGAGTGAATTTAAGGAGGAGAGAGGCAGATTTTTAATTGACAGTGGGATGAAGGGTTGTGGGCAGTGGGCAGGAAAGTGCAGTTGGAGCCGAGGTGAGATCGATCACAATGGTATCGAAGCAGGCTGGATGGGTCGAATGGCCTCGCCCTGCTCCTGGTTGTTATGTTTTTATGAGGCTGGGAGTTACACCGACAGGATCCTGCAACTTCCTCTATGTTTGCACTGAAGGTCAAACTGTTCCCTGTAGAAAATGATTCGCAATCTACCTTGGTGAACGCAGTTGGATGCCATTCTGAAGTCCTAATAGATCACATCTACCGCTCTGCCTTCATCAACCCTCTTTGTTATCACTTCAAAAAAACCCAAGCAAAGCTCATGAGACACAACTTCTTACCCTCAAAGCCATAATTGACTACCCTTAGAGATAGTAGGAACTGCAGATGCTGTAGAATCTGAGAAAGCCAGGTGTGGAGCTGGATGAACACAGCATTAGAGGAGCAGGAAAGCTGACGTTTCGGGCCTAGACCCTTCATCAGAAAAAAAAAGTCCTTAATCCTTAAATGTCCTTAATGAGCCCTTTATGCATGTAAATCCTGTCCCTCAGGACTCCCTCCAACAAATTGCCCACCACTGATGTTGGCTTGTCGGTCTGTATTCCCTGGCATTTCCTTACTACCTTCTTTAAATAGTGGCGCCATGTTAGCCAACTTCTGGTCTTCTAGCACCTTACCTGTGACTATCCTTGGTACGAATATCTCAGCAAGGGGCCCAGCAATCTCTTCCCTAGCTTCTCACAAAGATCAAGGGTACACCTAATCAGGTCCCAGGGATTTATCCACTTTTACGTGTTTTAAGACATCTAGCACTCCTCCTCTGTAATATAGACATTTTTCAAGATGTCGCTATTTATTTCACCATGTTTTCTATCTTCCATATCCTTCTGTACAGTAAACATTGATGCAAAATACTTGTTTAGTATCTCCACACCTTCTGCGGTTCCACACATAGGCGGTCTTGCTGATGTTTAAGGGGCCCTATTCTCTCCCTAGTTACCTATTCGTCCTAAATATATGTGTAGAATCCCTTTGGTTTCTCCATAACCCTATTTGCCAAAGCAATCTCATGGCCCCTTTTTGCCCTTCTGATTTCCCTACTGTCTTTATATTTTTCTAGGGACTCTCTCAATTTCTTCTGTCTATACCTGACATATGCTTCTTATTCTTGACCAAAATCTCAAGTGCTCTAGTCATCCAGCATTTGCTACACCTGCCAACCTTGCCCTTCACACTAACAGAAATATAGTGGCTCTGGGCCCTAGTTATAGCATTTGAAGGCTTCCCATTTTCCAGCTGTCCCTTTACCTGCGAACATCGACCCAATCAACTTTTGAAGGTTTTTACCTAATCCCATCAAAATTGGCATTCCTCTAATTTAGATCCAGTCTCGCCTTTTCCATCACTATTTTAAACCTAATAGAATTATGGTCACTAGCCCCAAAGTGCTCCCCCACTGACACCTCAGTCACCTGCCCTGCCTTATTTCCCAAGAGTAGGTCAGGCTTTGCACTTTCTCTCGTAGGTACATCCACATACTAAATCAGAAAATGTTCTTGTACACACTTAACAAATTCATCTCCATCTAAGCCCTTAACACTATGGCAGTCCCTTTCTATGTTTGGAAAGTTAAAATCCCCTACCATAACCCCCTATTATTCTTACAGATGACTGTGATCTCCTTATAAATTTGTTTCTCAATGTCCCGCTATTTGGGGGACTATAGTCCAATCCCAATAAGGTAACCATTCTTTTCTTATTTCCCAGTTCCACCGAATAAATTCCCTGGACATATTCCCAGGAATATCCTCACTATAGCTGTAATGTTATTCCTAAGCAAAAATGTCAACACCCTCCTCTCTTACCCCCCTTTTGATCCTTCCTTTGGCATCTATACCCTGGAACAATAAACTGCCAGTCCTGTTCATCCTTGAGCCACATCTCTGCAATTGCTATGATATCCTAGTGCCATGCCATGAGTTCACCTGCCTTACCTGTTAGGTCTCTTGCATTGAAATAAATGTAGTTTAATTTATCAGTCCTCCGTGTTCTCTACCTTGTTCCTACTTGCCCTGTCTGTTTGACTTACTCCTTTGTCCCAGCTGTACCCATTTCAGACTGATCGCTTTCCTCACTATTTCCGTGGGTCCCACGTATCACCCTCAATTCCCTCTGCTGTTGATTGATTGCTTTTTATTTCTAAAGTTCTGACACATTGCCGCAGCTTACAAAACGGTAATTACTGCTCCGGGAATTCGAGAAAATCAGCTCTGACACTGAAAAGACCTCCAGAGACAAAGGAGAGCACCTCGCTCGGCCGCCATTTTCTCCACCCCGCCCCCACCATCCTCCATCTTGGATTACCCAGAATCCTGCCAGAGCCAGTTCGGCCAACGTTTCCAACCTTCCCCCTAACCTGGGCCGTTCGACGTTGCCGTCAGGAAAAGGCGCAGGCGGAATGTGAGTTTACCAAGAGTAGAGGAAGAAAACGAAGTAAGGCAGGGACACTGTGAACTGAAGCCACCGCCAGTCCTGGATTCCATACGCCAAGCCGGCCAGATGCAGTTGGCCGAAGGTGTAGAGAAAACCACTCAGCATTGAAACTTGCGTTCGACATCTTGTGGGGATCCATTCGACCTCTGTAGGAGCACACAAGGAGACAGAAGGGAGAGGCTGAGCGAATCGGCGCGGGGGTCCGCCGGTACCAACCCGGTTGCTTGCCACAATGCGGCAATAACCTGCCGCAGGTAAGGTCAAGGGGGCAGCAACCCCCCCGCCCCGCCCTCCCCCCACCTCCACCTCACCAAATTCAACCCGTCTGGAGCTGCGAACCAAACCCCCTGCTGTTGCCACAAATCCCATAACCCAGGGAATGGAACTCGCTGCGGCAACGTGCGCTTTACCGCGCGTGCCGTAGCCTTGAGATACAGGCAGCGATAAGAAAGGCCCCAATTCCTTTCCGTCACTTGCCGGTCGAAGGGTCTCTTCCAGCCCCCGCCGCCTCCCTGTTGGCGCGCCTTGGCACGAGTTGAACTTTGACCTGCTTCGGCCTTGCGAGTCAGGAGGGGCTCGTGCCTTTAGCTCAGCAGCAGGGCGCCGTCACCCACTGTAACCCCAAGGCCTTTGCCGTGGCTCCGGGGGAGAGCAATGGGGTCGTAGGATCCCTGTGGTGCAGGACCGGTTGGGTCCACGCTGTCCCTTCGGAGAACATCCCATCCGCCTGCCTGGCATGAATGGCACAGTGTGGCGGGGGAGATTGGTGCGTCTGAGCATGAGAAAAAGGCCATTCCTAACGATCTAACAGTAAGGTTCAAGTCTGGTACGTCCCCAATTATCCTCAGAATTTGCATTTCGTATTAATATGCGTTCTGAAGAAACCTAAACCTGAAGATACTATTGTCCTTTCCTTGACCAATCCGTCTTGGACCCCAACTCTTAGATGGAGGCTCGGGAAAAGACCCCCTGTGTTTTACTTTATCCATAGTCCTTATGATTTTGCAAAACTTCATCATTACCTCTCAACCTCCAGTGAAAAAAAGTCCCAACCTCTCCATCCCTCTCCTGATAACTCAACCCCCCCATTTCCCGGCAAAGTCCGAACCCTCTCCATCTCAATAATATCCTTTCCACCAAGGAACTGGACGCAGAGCTCCAGAAGAGGCCTCACCAACATACTGTACAACCTCAACATGACGTCGCAGCTCCTCTGCTCAAAGATCTGAACAATGAAGGCAGGCGTGCTAAACTCCTTCCTAATGTTCCTAAGTTAGTGAGGTCTTCCAAGTGGGAGAAAGAGAGAGGGAGCAAGGAGCTGGGCACCTTGCTTTCAGAACGTCCAGCACAAGCCTCAATTTGATTCTCTTGGTTGGTCCTGAGAATTGTTGAGGCTTAAATATTCTACAACAGTTCTGAGTTATGGAGAGGGTTTTGGGGAATTAGAGGGGAGCTGCTTGCTACATAATCCCCAGTCTCTTGCAAGTTCTTGGAGCATTCATAACAGCAGCTGCAGTCATTTTCAATTGATCTGTCTGGTGGAGCTGGTAAGACTTGAACTCAGTTTTCTGGTCTAGAGAGATGGATGCTACCACAGAAGCCCTCATTAGTCAGTTTGATTTGGTTCCAGGTCAGTGCAATGCTTCGGGAGATTCAAAAGTGACTGTGCAAATGAATATCAAAGGTAGGTGAGCAGATTCGGTCCTGTTGGAATGGTCTTTGCTCGATAAATGTGTGCATCATTTCACTTACTGAGGGAGAAAGCATTGAGTATGATCCCAGACATTGCTAGTCCACACAAAAACCTCCAGAAGCAGAATAAGGAATAGGAAGAAGAGAAAGCCCCACACATCCCCGACACAGCTAGCTGGAAATGGGACCACAGCAGCAGAGAGCGCCTCCCGAACCTGGAACAAACACCAGGGTAAACATTAAGTCAAAATTATAAAAAAAATTACACGCTTAGTAGTTACAACACAGTCTGAGTTAGTCATTCTCCTGTCTGATGATATGTTCGATGTTTGGAACTCAGCGTTTAATTGATGTTGTGCATAACTTTTATAGCTTGTCTGAGTTTAAATACTTGCTCTCTCCAACCTTCAGCTATTGCAGCGATATCATGGAAACCCTACGGTCTGGAAGGAGGCCATTCGGCCCATTGCGCCCACACTGACCCCACCACAGGCACACTCACCCTTGCCCCCCAGCCCCACCCTATAACCCTGGCAGGGAGGCGATGACCCGGTGGCGTTATTGCTGGACTGTTAACCCAGTGACCCAGGTAATGTTCTGGGGGACCTGCGTTCAAATCCCTCCGCGGCAGATGGTGGAATTTGAATCCACTAAAATATCTGGAATTAAATCTAATG
Source organism: Stegostoma tigrinum (assembly GCF_030684315.1). Classification (NCBI taxonomy): domain Eukaryota; kingdom Metazoa; phylum Chordata; class Chondrichthyes; order Orectolobiformes; family Stegostomatidae; genus Stegostoma; species Stegostoma tigrinum. Next base: position 9,120,711 of record NC_081395.1, on the reverse strand, counting down.
ACAACGACGATGAGTCTGTTGCCAGTTGTGAGGGGAAAGACCCGTCTGGCTCACAAATGTCCTTCAGAGAAGGAAACTGCCATCTTTACCTGGTCTGGGCCTACACGTGACTCCAGACTCACACAACATGGTTGACTCTGAACTGCCCTCTGGGCAACAAATGCTGCCCTGGTCAGCGATGCCCTCATCCCATGAAAAAAACAATTTCTCATGGCCAACCTACCCAGCCTGGACACTACAGTATGGACAATCCACCCTAACCCGCACATCTTTGGACTGTGGGAGGTAACCCACGCAGACACAGGGAGAATGTGCAAACTCCAGACAGACACCCGACGCAGGAATTGAACCCGGGTCCCTGGTGCTGTGAGGCAGCAGTCCAAAGATGTGCAGGTTAGGGTTGGATTGGCCACGCTAAATTGCCCGTAGTGTTCAGGGATGTCTGGATTAGGTGGGTTATGGGGGGTGGCGTGGAGCGGTGGGTCTGGGTGGGATGTTCTGAGGGTTGGTATGGACTGTTTGGGCCTGTTTCCACCCTGTAGGGATTCTACGATCCTGCTAACCGCTGAGCCAACTCCCACTGGGGAAAGGGGCTTGTTTTGGGGTCTCCTTACAACCCCTCCCTCACACTTCACTCCAAGGCATCAGAACATAGAACATAGAGAAGTACAGCACAGTACAGGCCCTTTGGCCCACGATGTTGTGCCGTGGAATAATCCTAATCCAAAAATAAAATAACCTAACCTACATTCCCCTCAATTCACTGCTGTCCATGTGCATGTCCAGCAGTTGCTTAAATGTCACTAATGACTCCGCTTCCACGACTTCCACTGGCAAACTATTTCATGCACTCACAACTCTCTGGTTTAACTCTGCGTGGGGCTAGATCACTGGCTGTTCTGTTGGACAGCACAGGGCAGTGAATGGGGATATTTTTCGTCATCTTTCCCATCGCCACCTCCATTCCCGCTCAATGTTCATGGATGCAATCCTGTCCATGAACAGTTGAGGGGGGGGCGGTGACTTGTGTGTCAATCTGGAGCAAGGATTGTGACTGATGTTCTCCTTCCCTGGCCACTTTTTAACCGGCTGTATGTCCTTGCCTTTACACAAACAGGCGTAGCTAATGCTGCATTGAGTGACAGATCTGACATTTGAACCTCTACAGCTCAGCTTATACGGTTAATGGGAGGGCCTTGGGTGGTGTTGTCGAACAGACAGGCCGAGGGATTCAGGTCCACAATTCTTTGAAGTTTATGTTACGTATAGGCTGGTTAAGAAGGTGGTAAGCACACTAGCCTTCATTGGTCAGAGTACATCAGCTGGGACGTCATGTTGAGGTTGTACAGGACATTGGCAAGGCCTCTCCTGGAGCACTGTGTCCAGTTCTGGTCCCCCAGTTATAGAAAGGGTATTATTTAACTGGAGAGGGTTCAGAAGAGATTTACCAGGATCTTGCCGTGTATGGAAGTTTGAGTTGTAAAAGGGAGTTTTTTCCACTGGAGCGTTAAGGGTTGACGTTATCGGGGGTTGTAGAAGTCCTACAAGTGACCAGTCAGCAGCTAAGAAAAAAACTCCCCGAGCTGACATCGCAATATTCCCGCCTCTCTTACTTGTCGGAGAGCCTGCCCAGCACTATGGCTCCCACCAGCAATCCAGACATGTAGATCGACTGCGTGATCCGTTTCAGGGACTTCTGATCGCAGACCAGGTCCCACTGTCAAAATAAGAACAGAAGCAGACGGTTACCGTCACACCGGTGGTCTGAGACCCCGAGGGCGAGGCCAGTGCGGCGATGGAGGTCCAGCTTCCAGGCCCCCTCTCACCTTAAAAACATGCCCCTAGTCTTAAAATCCCCCCACCCTAGAGAAAAGACGCCTGTAATTCAGCCTATCTATACCCCTCATGATTTTATAATCCTTTACAAGCTCACTCCTCAGCCTCCTATGCTATCTCCACTTACACGAGTTTGGTCCATAACCCTCCGTCCCTATCCCATCCAAATGTTTCCTAATAATAACAATACTATACCCCCCTTCACCACTGTCTCGCAACCCATCCCAGACACTCACCACCAGAATTTGCCCCTCTGGACCCTTTTGTATCTCTCCCCTCTCACCTTAAACCTGTACCCTCGAGTTTTAGACCCTGCGGGAAAAGCTGCTCGCTACCTACCTTATCTATACTCCTTGTGGTTTTATAAACCTCTATAAGGTCACCCCCTCAACCCTCCTACACTCCAGCGAAAACAGTCCCAGCCTCTCCTTATAACTCAAACCCTCCATTCCCAGCAACATCCTGGTAAATCCCTTCTGGGCCCTCTCCACTTTAATAGTATTGAATTCAAATGTCATCATCTTATTGAAATGGAGAGAAACATTGGATGGCAGAGGGATCTGGGTTCCCTGGCATGTGAGCCACTAAAAACTAGTAGGTGGGTCTGGCAGTTAATAAGGGGAGAAAGTGAAAGTTTGGCCGTTATTTGAAAAGGAATGGAGTATAGATGTAGGGAAGTGCATAAAGTATTAATGAGTCCATACCTGGGGCATTGATTACAACTTTGGTGTCATTACTTGAGGAGGTATGTAGTTGAATTGGACGCATCTCAGAGAATGTTCACTCAGTTGATCCCAGAGATATTGGCTTTGGTCTAATGCAGAGCTTGAGCGGTTTAAGGCGATACTCTCTGGAGTTTTGAACAAAGTGTGCATGTTGGAAGGTCGAATTTGAGCACAGAATACAAGGTTAGTGGCAGGATTCTCGGCAGTGTTGAGGAACCCAAGGGATCTTGGGGTCCACGCCCATAGATCCTTCAAAGTTGCAACCCAAGTTGATAGGGCTGCAAAGAAGGTGTATGGTATGTTGGCTTTCATTGGCAGGGGAATTGAGTTTAAGAGCCGTGAGGTTATGCTGCAGCTCTAAAAAACTCTGGTTAGACCACACTTAGAATATTGTCCTGGTCACCTCATTATAGGAAGGATGAGGAAGTTTTAGAGAAGGTGCAGAGGAGATTTACTAGGATGCTGCCTGGACTGAAGGATAGGTCTAACAAGGAAAGGTTGAGGAAGCTAGGGCGTTTTTCATTGGAGCAAAGAAGGATGAGAGGTGACTTGGTAGAGGTTTACAAGATGATGAGAGGCATAGATAGAATGGATAGTCACAGACATTTTCCCAGGGTGGAAATGACTATTATGGGGGGCATAACTTTAAGGTGATTGGAGGAAGGTATAGGGGAGATGTCAGAGGTAGGATCTTCACACAGAGAGTGGTGGGCGCATGGAATGTGCTGCCGGCAGTGGTGGTGGAGTCAGATACTTTAGGGACATCTAATGAACAGTTGGATAGGCACATGGAGGATAGCAAAATGCAGGGTAGATTGATCATGGAGCAGGGTAATAGGTTGGCACAACACTGTGGGCCGAAGGGCCTGTACTGTGCTGTACTGTTCTATATACTATGTTCTAATGTACAGGCAGGTCTTACTTTCCCACCCTGTAGCTCCAGGAAATGGGAATTAATTCACCGAGGAATGAAAAGGATTCTGCGAAACACGGCTCATTCTCTCCAGTTATTGTAACGATTTCTAGAAGTTCAGCGGTGAACAGGTTAATCATTGTGGATGTGAGTGGAATTCCTGTTGTCTGGAACCGGTTAAAGATTATCCTGACATTTATTTCCGCCACATTCCCGCTGACCCCGCGAGGTGAGGGCTGATCACTGATCAGGTGGCGGCCCATTTGTTTCGCTATCGAGGAGCAAACAAGCTCCTGTTTCCTCAGCACTTTTTAGGATAGTCTGCTCAGGATAGTCGAAAGGTCACCTCACACGCACACTCACTCTCACACACGCAGACACGCACTCTCTCACACACATACACACACACACACACACACACACACGCGCTCTCACACACACACACGCTCACATACACACACACACACACACACTCTCACACACACACACACGCTCACATACACGCACACACACACACACACACACGCTCACATACACGCACATACACACACACACGCTCACAAACACGCACACACACACGCTCACACACGCACACACAGATGCACATACACACACACACGCTCACACACACGTTCACATGCGCATACACACACACTCACACACAGACACACTCACACACACTCACTCTCACACACGCAGACACGCACGCTCACACACATACACACACATGCTCACACACACACACACTCTCTCTCTCACACACACACACACTCACACACACACACACACATGCTCACACACGCTCACATACACGCACACACACACGCACACACACACGCACACACACATGCTCGCACACGCACACACGGATGCACGTACACACGCACATGCTCACACACACGTTCACGCGCACGCACACACACACACACACACATGCTCACACACGCTCACATACACGCACACACACACGCTTACACACGCACACACAGATGCACATACACACGCACACGCTCACGCACACGTTCATGCGCACACACACACACGCTCACGCTCTCACACACACACACACACACACACACACACACACACATGCTCACGCTCTCTCTCACACACACACACACACACACACACACACACACACACACACACACACACACACACACACACACACACACACGCTCACACACAGTCCATCACACAAACCAGCCTTCCGTCCATTGTAGAGCTGGATGAACACAGCAGGCCGGGCAGTATTAGAGGAGCAGGAAAGCTGACATTTCGGGTCCGGACCCTTCTTCAGAATTGGGGGAGGGGGTAGGGAGCTCTGAAATAAATGGGGGCAGGGGGGAGTGCAGTCCCAGGGCAGTGTGGGATGAGAGCAGGGGGGAGTGCATTCCCAGGCACTGGGCAGTGCGGGGGTGTTAGGAATGAAGTCTCAGGGGCAGTGGGCAGTGTCGGGGGATCGTGGGGAGTGCAGTCCCAGGGCAGTGGGCAGTGTCGGGGGGATGGGGAGTGCAGTCCCGGGGCAGTGGGCAGTGTTGAGGGGGCGTGGGGAGTGCAGTCCTGGGGCAGTGGGCAGTGTCGGGGGGGGCGTGGGGAGTGCAGTCCCGGGGCAGTGGGCAGTGTTGAGGGGACGGGTGCTTGTGGAATGAAGTCCCGGGGACAGTGAGCAGTGTCGGGGGTGGGGGGGAGTGCAGTCCCGGGGCAGTGGGCAGTGTCGGGGGGTGGGGGACCTGTCAGGGGGGTTAGGGTTGGAAGTGTAGTCCTGGGGCAGTGGGCAGTGTTGTGGCGGGGGGGAAGCGTCAGGGGGGTTGGGGGTGGAAGTGCAGTCCCGGGGCAGTGGGCAGGGGAGGAGCACAGCCCTGGAAGTTCTATGGAAGGGGCTGAGAGCCGGTGCGGAGTGGACTGGAAGGGAAGGGGGTCGGATACTGGAACAGGGTCTGGGGTCAGACCCGTGGGGGTGGGATGGTGGGTGGGGGGGGGTGGGGGGGGGTGCATTAGCCCCGGAACTGAGCTGCTGCAATGTGCCATCTCCTGTAATCGCTTCACAGTCACATCAATCCTTTAACTACATTTCAAACTCATTCTTTCAGATTCTGCAACTATTTTTCTTCTCATTGGAGTTTTTATTGCACGTAAGATCTGTGTCTCAGATGGTGCCAGGAGAGGCGACATTCTCAACCTCTACTCTGTACTCCTGTACTTGAGTGCGCATGGCAATGAAGGGTTATTCAGTGCCCACCAGGGACCTGCCAACAGGCAACCACATGGCATCCTACACATTTGGAGCCAGCTTTCCTGGCAGCATCCCTTAAATTGCCAAGCGGGCCCCATCAGTCCTAGACCTTCAGCGCTGAATGGCCTGCGGTAAGAGTGACTCTGCATGGGATGTGTGGATCCCTCCCATGGTGAGATAGGATGCCGACCAATCGATCTACCCTAGTGATCACCAAGCAGGCTCTTAAGCTGCTGATGGTGGGATTCGCGGACGCGGAACGATCTGGCGGTGTCTCTATCACACAGCCCTTGGGCCGGACCCGTCCGTGCCAAGCTGATATCCCAAATTAATCTAGGCCCATTTGCCAGCATATCCCTCTGAACCTTTCCTATCCATGTCCCCATCCAGATGCCTTTTAAATGCTGTAACTGTACCAGCCTCCACCACTTCCTCTGGCAGCTCGTTCCATACACACACCACTCTCTGAGTGAAAAAGTTACCCCTCAGGTCCCTTTTAAATCTTTCCCCCTCTCACCTTAAACCTATGCCCCTCTAGTTTTGGACTCCCCCTATCCTGGGGAAAAGACCTTGTCTATTCACCCTATCCACGCCCCTCATGGTTTCATAAACCTCTATAAGGTCACCCCTCGGCCTATTTTAGGAGACCCGGCCGGCACGGAGGGTCTGTTTCTGTGCTTTCCGACTCTATGACTCTAGAAGGAAGGGTCACTCGACCCGAAACGTTAACTCTGATTTCTGTCAGCTGCCAGAGCTGCTGAGCTTTTCCAGCGATTTCGGTTCATAATCCTGATTGAGAGCATCCGCAGTTCTTCCTGGCTTTTATTTCGATTCTATCTGGCTTTGCGAAAGGGTTATCATACTCAGAGACTTGGTTGGGGGTCTCTCATGACTAACATGTAGTCGATGGAGGGGAGGGAACTGCACATGGATTTACAGAAGGCTAGCGATGAAATGCAACACCAAAGTTTCTTGGATTGGCCGTGCTAAATTGTCCCATAGTGCCCAGGGATGTGCGGGTTAGGGTGGATTGGCCGTGCTAAATTGTTCCCATAGTGCCCAGGGATGTGCGGGTTAGGGTGAAATGGAAGATCATTTGGTGTAGGGGACGTACCACACAGGCTCAGGGGAATGACGGAAAGGGCACACAGAGCCAACATGAGAGGCTCTTTCTGTGATAAGCAAATTGCAACAAGTATGAGACACACAGCTCAACTTTTTTTTTTCACAATTTTCTTGAAAGATTTTGTGCCGGGACTGAAGGTAGGCTTCCTGAATTTGCCACAAGGTTAGGAAGTAAATTATAAAGAAGGCAGAAGGAGTTTGCACAGAGATATAGATAACAAGGTGTGGAGCTGGGTGAACACAGCAGGCCAAGCAGCATCAGGGGAGCAGGAAGACTGATGTTTCGGGCTTAGACCCTTCTTCAGAAAATTCAGCTCTACGCCTTGTTACCTCAGATTCCCCAGAATCGGCAATTCCTACAATCTCCACACAAGGATATAGATGTGAAGCAACTGTTTGGCATGCTTAGCTTTGTTGCTCGCACGGTGTCTCAGTGGTTAGCGCTGCTACCTCATGGTGCCAGGGACCCGGGTTCGATCCCACCCTCGGGCGACTGTCTGTGTGGAGTTTACACGTTCTCCCTGTGCCTGCGTGGGTTTCCTCCGGGTGCTCCGGATTCCTCCCACAATCCAAAGGTGTGCAGCTTAGGGTGGATTGGCCGTGCTAAATTGTCCCATAGTGTCCAGGGATATGCAGGCTAGGGTGGGTTGGCCGTGCTAAATTGTCCCATAGTGCCCAGGGATGTGCAGGTTATGGTGGATTGGCCATGCTAAATTGTCCCATAGTGTCCAGGGATGTGCAGGCTAGGGTGGATTGGCCATGCTAAATTGTCCCATAGTGCCCAGGGATTTGCGGGTTAGGGTGGGTTGGCCATGCTAAATTGTCCCATAGTGCCCAGGGATGTGCAGGTTAGGGTGGATTGGCCGTGCTAAATTGTCCCATAGTGCCCAGGGATGTGCGGGTTAGGGTGGATTGGCCGTGCTAAATTGTCCCATAGTGCCCAGGGATGTGCGGGTTAGGGTGGATTGGCCGTGCTAAATTGTTCCCATAGTGCCCAGGGATGTGCGGGTTAGGGTGGATTGGCCGTGCTAAATTGTTCCCATAGTGCCCAGGGATGTGCGGGTTAGGGTGGATTGGCCGTGCTAAATTGTTCCCATAGTGCCCAGGGATGTGTGGGTTATGGTGGCTTGGCCGTGCTAAATTGTCCCATAGTGCCCAGGGATGTGCAGGTTAGGGTGGATTGGCCGTGCTAAATTGTCCCATAGTGCCCAGGGATGTGCAGGTTAGAGTGGATTGGCCGTGCTAAATTGTCCCATAGTGCCCAGGGATGTGCGGGTTAGGGTGGATTGGCCGTGCTAAATTGTTCCCATAGTGCCCAGGGATGTGCGGGTTAGGGTGGAATTGGCCATGCTAAATTGTTCCCATAGTGCCCAGGGATGTGCGGGTTTGGGTGGATTTGCCATGCTAAATTGTCCCATAGTGTAGGCTATAGAGGGATGGGTCTGGGTGGGATGCTTTGAGGATTGGCGTGAGCTTGTAGGGCTGAAGGACCTGTTTCCGCACTGTCGGGATTCTAAGATCTAAGAAAATCAAAGGAGACTGCACAAAACTATCGATGTTAAGAAGGCATTTAGCACACTTGACTTCATTTTGTGGACCTTTGAGTATCGGAGTTGGGACGAGGTGTTTTCTGGAGCACTGTGTGCAGTTCTCGTCCCCCTATCATGAAGTCAGAGAGGCCTCAGAAGAGAGTTACCAGGATGTTGCTAGGTAAGGAAGGTTTTCTTATGAAGAAAGGCTGGGAATTCCCCCCCTCACCCCCTCCCCCCAACCTGGAGCATAGAAGTTAAGGGGTGAAAGTATTGAGTTTCATAGAATACAGTGTGGAAGCAGACCATTCAGCCCATCATAGACCCTCCGCAGAGCATCCAACCCCTCTACCCTATCCCTGTAGCCCAGCATTTCCTACGGTTAACCCACACTAGCCTGCACATCTTTGGACTGTGGGAGGAAACCCACGCAGACACAGGGAGAATGTGCAAACTCTACACCGAGAATCACCCAAGGGTGGGATCAGTGAGGCCGCAGGACTAACCTCTGAGCCGTAAGGTGCTTCATTAGGTAGTGGGATTTCAAGACCGGAGTGGCACATTGTTAACATAAGAGGAGCGACACTAAAAGGATGAGGGTGTCCATTTTTTTTTACATGGAGGGTGGTGCGTGTGTGGAATGAGCTTCCAGAGGAAGTGGTGGGTGTGGGTGCAGTTACAGCTTTTAAAAAACATTTGGATAAGTGCATGAACAGGGAAAGGTTTGGAGGGATAGGGGCCAGGAGCAGGCAGGTGGGACTAGTTTAGTTTGGGGATTACGGTCGGCATGGACTGGATGGGCCGAAGGGTCTGTTTCTATGCCGTATGGCTCCATAAGTGAGTGGGCAGAAATGAAGTAAAATGGGACAGGATGTGAAAATGTCCTTTTACTCAAGAAGACTCAAAAGTTGCATGGAAGAGATTGTAGAGCTCTGAGAAGCAGAGGGATCTGGGTGTCCTGGTGCTGGGATCACACAACGGCTACTATGCAGGTAGAACTATTTAAGAAAGCTAATGGAGTGTAATTATTTTGTTACAAGAGGAGTGAGATACAAAAGTGGTGAGGTTGTGTTTCGGCTAAACATTCGGGGCACTGAAGAGACCCTGTCTGTATTTGAGGGGAGGCAATCACCTAGCAGTATTATCATTGGTCCGTTAATCCAGAAACTCGGCCAACGCTCCGGGGACCCAGGTTCGAATCCCGCCACGGCCGATGGTGGAATTTGAGTTTGCTAAAATTCTGGGATTAAGAATCTAACAATGGCAATGAATCAGTTGTCAGGGAAAACCCACCTGGTTCACTAATGGCCCCTTTCGGAGGTCAAACTGCCATCCTTACCTGGACTGGGCCTACACATGATTCCAGACCCATGGTGAAGTGGGTGGCATGTAACTGCCCTCTGGGCAATTAGGGATGGGCAATAAATGCCACCTGGCCAGCAACGCCCTCAGCGCGTGAATGGACAGAGGGGAGAAGGGGGAATAAATTATTGGCCAGCTCTCTAAAGGAAGGATGTTGATGGCTTTGGAAGGAGTCCAGAGTAGTTTGGCTCAACTAATAACTGGGAGGAGCAAATTGCCTTGTGAGCAAATGCCTGGGACAGGTTTGTGCTGGCCAGACCTCTGAAGAATCAAAGGCAATTTGATTGAAACATTCAAGATCATGAGGATGTAGATGAGGAAAGGGTGTCGTTCCCTATGGGATGGTAAACAACCTGCCATCTCTGTTTAAAAATAAGGACAGGCCCATTTAAGACGGAGTTAGAGTCTTAGAGCTGTGCAGCGTGGAAACAGACCCTTCGGTCCAACTCATCTGTGCTGACCAGGTATCCTAAATGAATCCAGTCCCATTTGCCAGCATTTGGCCCCTGTCCCTCTAAACCCTTCCTGTCCATGTCCCCATCCAGGTGCCTTTTAAATGCTGTAACTGTACCAGCCTCCACCCCTTCCCTTGGCAGCTCGTTCCATACATGCACCGCCCTCTGTGTGAAAAAGTTACCCCTCAGGTCCCCTTTTAAATCTTTTCCCTCTCACCTTAAACCTGTGCCCCTCTAGTTTTGGACTCCCCTACCCTGGGGAAAAGACCTTGTCTATTCACCCTATCCATGCCCCTCATGGTTTTATAAACCTCTATAAGGTCACCCCCTCAGCCTCTAATGCTCCGGGGAACATAGCCCCAGCCTCTCCCTGTAGCTCAAACCCTCCAGCCCTGGCAACATCCCTGTAAATCCTTCCTGAACCCTTTTGAGTTTAGCAGATAGGGTTAACAAAAGTTTCTCACAGATTTGCCATGTACCTTCACAGCTCTTCTCATCTAAAGATAATAGAAGCGGAATCTTTGAGCATTTTTAAGGTAGGCCCACACTGATTCTTGGAAAGGAAGGGGATGGAAATTAATCAGGAGGAAATAGGAGATTGGATTTCGTTATAATCAGATCTGCCATAGTCTTGTTAAATGGCAGGATAGATTCAAGGGGCCACATGGCCTAAATGTGTTCCTTATTTATATATTTGTGTGCTTTCACTCATCGAGTCACGGAAACAGACCATTCGGCCCAAACAGTCCATGCTGACCATAATCCCAATTTAAACTAGTCCCAGATAACAAGGTGTGGAGCTGGATGAACACAGCAGGCCAAGCAGCATCAGAGGAGCAGGAAAGCTGACGTTTCAGACCCAGACCCTTCTGCAGTTCCTACTATCTCTTAAACCCGTCCCACCTTCCCGCTCCCGGCCCATATCCCTCCAAACCTTTCCCTGTTCATGTACTTATCCAAATGTCTTTTAAACGCTGTAACTGTACCCACACCCACCACTTCCTCTGGAAGCTCATTCCACACACGGACCACTCTCTGTGTGAAATAATTTGCCCCGTGTGTCTTTTTAAACCTTTCTCCTCTCACCTTAAAAATATGCCCCCGGTCTTCAAATCCCCCCACCCTGGGGGAAAAGACACCTCTCATTCATCTATACCCCTCATGGTTTTGTAAACCTCTATAAGGTCACCCCCTCAACCTCCTTTGTGCCAGTGACAAGTGTCCCAGCCTCTCCTCATAAATCAAACCCTCCATTCCCAGCAACATCCTGGTAAATCCCTTCTGAATCCTCTCCAGCTTAATATTCTTCCTATTACAGGGGGACCAGAACTGGACACTGTGCTCCAGAAGAGGCCTCACCCACGTCCTGTACAACCTCAACATGACGTCCCAGCTCCTGTACTCCAAGGTCTGAGCAATGAAGGGAAGCGTGCTCAACGCCTTCTTAACCCCCCTGTCTATGTGTGACATGAACATCTCAGGACTAAGTATCTGCACCCTTAGGGCTCTCTGTTTCAAGGCCCTCCACAAGGCCCTATTGTTAACTGTGTAAGTCCTGCCCTTGCTTGTTTATCTCTTCCTTATCAGGAATCCCTTAGATCAGGTCCGTTGGTCCATCTCCTGCTAACATTACCAGCTGTTTGAACTGAAAACCTCTCATTGAGAAAAGGTGTGTGCCCACTTCAGCTGTAACCCTTCCTTCCATTTCACAACATGCCCAACGTCATTGAAACCTTCAATAAATAGAAATTCTATTGCGTTACCTCTGTGACAATTGTGGCTTTGAACTTCGATTCATCATAAGTCCACCCGTCCGTACACTTCTGTGTGTGGTATTCAGCTGTGCTCCCATGGGTCCCATTGAGATCCAGGAGGTGCCATTGAGGAGAGGAGTACATGAGGCATTTCTCCGGCCGCTGGTTCTGGTCCAGAGGGATGAAAACCCGGAGAAGATCCTCCGCACGCGCCCTGTCCGTCACGTTGACGTGCCTGGAGCCGTTCACTGTTTCCCAAGGCATCCGGCAGTGATGGTCGGGGACAGCAGCCATGAAGTTCTGGAGCAAGTTGTGGCTTGGTGCTAGAATGGATGGCAACACCAGCAACAAAACGTGGACGATTTGGAACTTGCCCATGCTCCCGACGTCCTCCAGGATATCGCCGAAGCCCATGGTCGCAGCTCAGGGAAGGCGACGCTGCGGGAGAAGGACTGGGGCTGAGCGAGAGATCGTGACACTGACGGAGAGGCTGAAGCAGGGATGCACCGTCTCTTGGGCTGAACTGATCATTAATCCACCCATTTCATTAATGTTTAAGCTGGTGATAACTGACCTCACTTTATCACACTAAGCTGGTTTAACAAAGTCTCAACTCTATGAAAGGAAGGTGACTGAGTTGTGGCTGGGAGAGTTATTGTACTAATCACCAGTGTTTCAGAAACCTCACTAAACAGTCCTTTGTACACAGGAAGTTTGGTCTTCTGACTTTTCCCTAGCACAGGTGTATGTATCAACTTCTTGTCTTTTTAGAAGCATTTCAAGTCAATTTATAAAAACAGGTCCCACACCCACAAACATCCTGCTCCCTCCAGTCACCGACGCTCAGCCGCAGCAGTGTGTACCATCTACAAGACGCCCTGCAGCAACTCACCGAGGCTCCTTAGACAGCACCTTCCAAACCCACCACCACTTCCATCCAGAAGGACAAGGGGCAGCAGATACATGGGAACACCATCCCCTGCAAGTTCCCCTCCGAGCCACTCCCCATCCCGACTGGGAAATATATTGGTCGTCCCTTCAGTGTCACTGGGTCAGAATCCTGGAATTCCCTCCCTAAAGGGGCATCGTGGGTCTCCCCACAGCACACAGACTGCAGCGGTTCAAGAAGGCAGCTCCTTCTCAAGGGGGCAATTAGGGATCGGGAGATAAGTGCTGGTCATCCCACATCCCACAAATGAATAAATAATTTTAAAAAAAGAGATTGAGGGTCCATCCACAAAATTCAGAGGGATCTGCAAATTGTGAACCTTTTCACCTTCGCTCACTCACCCTGCATTCTACGGTCTGTTAAACTATTGACTTACTGCAGCTCGTCAGTTCCTTCTGTTTTCTCTTGCACAAGTGTGATTTATAGATAGAGTCTCACAGGTCTGCAGCAGGGAAACAGGCCCTTCGGCCCATCTTGCCTATGCTGCCCAGTTTTCACAATTTAGACGAGCCCCGTTTACTTGCATTTAGTCCGTATCAATCCTTCCCTATCCCATCCATGTACCTGTCCAAATGTTTCCTAAATGACAAAATTGTACTCCCCTCCACCATTACCTCTGGCAGTCCGTTCCAGGCACTCACCACCCTCTGTTTGTAAAAATTGCCCCTCCGGACGCTTGTGTATCTCTGCCCTCTCACCTTAAATCTAATGCCCTCTAGTTTTAGACTCCCCTACCCTGGGGAAAAAGCTGTCAGCCCCCTACCATATATATGGCCCTCATGATTGTATCGACCTCTGTAAGGTCACACCCTCAGTCCCTACACTCCGGGATAAAAAGTTCAGCTTCTCTAACATCTCCTTATGACTTGAACCTTCCAGTCCACGCATTATCCTAGTAAATATTTTCTGCACTCTTTCTAATTTAATAATATCTAGACTTGAATATTATCCCTGTGAGAGAAAGGATATTATTAAATTAGAAAGAGTGCAGAAAATATTTACTAGGATAATGCGTGGACTGGAAGGTTCAAGACATAAGGAGATGTTAGGAATATTGATAAGGTGAATGATAGGTGGGTTGGAGGATGACACAGCTATTTTTAAGGTGAGAGGAGAAAAATTTGAAAAGGACATGGAGGGGGCAAATTTTTTTTTAACACAGAGAGTGGTTTGTGTGTGGAATGAGCTTCCAGGGGAAGTGGTGGGTGTGGGTACAGTTACAGCATTTAAAAGCCATTTGGATAAGGACATGAACAGGGAAAGGTTTGGAGGGATATGGGCCAGGAGCAGGCAGGTGGGATTACGGTCAACACGGACTGTTTGGGCCGAATGGTCTGTTTCCATGCTGTATGACTCTATGACCCGCAACACTTGGCTTGAGTTTACACTCCCTGCGTAAATGTTCTGCATTGTCAACGTTTGAGAAGCCTCATTAAACAGTTTCTTGTCTATCGGTGGTATGGTCTTCTCGGTTTTCTCTAGCACTGGTGTACCTAGCCCCCACCCCACCAGGCTTTTTAGAAGCATTCCAAGTTGAGATGGGAGACGCTCACATAATCCAGATGATGCCCATGGCTTACTGCTGTCAGGATCTCCTGACTGAAGGCTAGCCTGACTGAGGGCCATGTCCCCGTGGACTGCAAGATAAGGCCAACTGGCAGAAATGCCTTTCGGCCTGTTTGCCCTCCAAAGCCGTTGGCACAGTGCCGGATGTCACAGTACCATGCCCGTCCCGCCTTCCCGCCGTTGCCCGGATGGAGTCACACATCATAAAAACAGACCCCCGTGGCTGCTCTCACTGCTGTGTTGCTGCGTGAGCCCAGTAGCGAGGCGGGACAGGAAGGGCTCTGAACCTTTCAGCTCTGGCCGAGGGGGCTAGCGAAAGTGTCAGTGTGGTGGCCGAGCGAGCGTTCGGTTCTGAGATGCCCTGTCAGGCTGGGTGAGATGGGTGCCCATCCCTCCCTGCTCAAACCACAATGATGGTGCACCGGGTTGAACGTGGGTCACAGATGTGCCATGAGGGTGCCATCAGGCTGATGCCAAACTTACACGAGGTGTGCAGTTGCTGCCCATGGTCTGTGACCCGGGATGTCAGAATTGGCTGCCCCAGGTAGAGTCATAGGGCAGGGAAACACACCCTTCGGCCCTACACTGTCCAGCTCTCCTCGTCTGAACACACACTCCCGTTTGGCCAGCCTCCCTCTAAACCTCACAAAACATCCGAAAGAACCGCGGACGCTGTAAGTCAGGATCAAAAACAGAAGTTGCTGCAGAAGCCCAGCGGCTCTGGCAGCGTCTGTGGAGGGAGATCAGAGTTAACGTTTTGGATAAAGTGGTCCTTCCTTACAGCTTCCCCTAAACCCTTCCTCTCCATGTCCCCATCCAGGTGCCCTTTAAATGCTGTAACTACCAGCCCCCACCACTTCCTCTGGCAGCTCCTTCCACACATGCACCACCCTCTGTGTGAAAATGTTACCTCTCAGGTTCCTTTTAAATCTTTCCCCTCTCACCTTAAACCTATGCCCCTCTAGTTTTGGACTCCCCTACCCTGGGGAAAAGACCTTGTCTATTCACCCTATCCATGCCCCTCATGATTTTATAAACATCTATAACATCACCCCCTCAGCCTCCGACACTCCAGGGAAAATAGACCCAGCCTCTCCTTTTAACTCTAACCCTCCAATCTCGGCTGCATCTCGGTCAGCCTTTGTCACATCGTTTTCCGTTTATTAACATCTTTTCAATAGCAGGGAGGCCATAATGGTACGCAGTGGCCCTAACCAGAGTCCTGTACAGACACAACATGACCCTCCCAACTCCTACACTCAATGCACTGACTAATAAAGGCCAGCGTCCCAAACACCTTCCTCACCGCCCTGTCTACCTGCAACTCCACTCTCAGGGAACTATGCACCTGCAACCCTAGGTCTCTCTGTTTGATAAGACTTCCAAGGGCCCTATCATTAACTTTTGCACTTCCTGTCCTGCTGCATCTTACAAAAATGCAACATCTTACCTTTATCCGATGGGTGTCTCAGTGGTTAGCACTGCAGCCTCACAGCACCGGGTTCGATTCCACCCTCGGGTAACTGTCTGCGTGGAGTTTGCACATTCTCCCCATGTCTGCGTGGGTTTCCTCCAGGTGCTCCGGTTTCCTCCCACAGTCCAAAGACGTGCAGGTTAGGGTGGATTGGCCGTGCTAAATTGCCCATCATGTTCAGGGATGTGCAGGTTAGGGTGGATTGGCCGTGCTAAATTGTCCCGTAGTGTCCAGGGATGTGCAGGTTAGGGTGGATTGGCCGTGCTAAATTGTCCCATAGTGTCCAGGGATGTGCAGGTGAGGGTGGATTGGCCGTGCTAAATTGTCCCGTAGTGCCCAGGGATGTGCAGGTTAGGGTGGATTGGCCGTGCTAAATTGTCCCATAGTGCCAGGGATGTGCGGGTTAGGGTGGATTGGCCGTGCTAAATTGTCCCATAGTGCCCAGGGATGTGCAGGTTAGGGTGGATTGGCCGTGCTAAATTGTCCCATAGTGTCCAGGGATGTGCGGGTTAGGGTGGATTGGCCGTGCTAAATTGTCCCATAGTGCCCAGGGATGTGCAGGTTAGGGTGGATTGGCCGTGCTAAATTGTCCCATAGTGCCCAGGGATGTGCGGGTTAGGGTGGATTGGCCGTGCTAAATTGTCCCATAGTGCCCAGGGATGTGCAGGTTAGGGTGGATTGGCCGTGCTAAATTGTCCCATAGTGCCCAGGGATGTGCAGGTTAGGGTGGATTGGCCGTGCTAAATTGTCCCATAGTGCCCAGGGATGTGCAGGTTAGGATGGATTGGCCGTGCTAAATTGTCCCATAGTGTCCAGGGATGTGCAGGTTAGGATGGATTGGCCGTGCTAAATTGTCCCATAGTGTCCAGGGATGTGCAGGTTAGGGTGGATTGGCCGTGCTAAATTGTCCCATAGTGCCCAGGGATGTGCGGGTTAGGGTGGATTGGCCGTGCTAAATTGTCCCATAGTGCCCAGGGATGTGCAGGTTAGGGTGGATTGGCCGTGCTAAATTGTCTCATAGTGTCCAGGGATGTGCGGGTTAGGGTGGATTAGCCGTGCTAAATTGTCCCATAGTGTCCAGGGATGTGCAGGTTAGGGTGGATTGGCCGTGCTAAATTGTCCCATAGTGCCCAGGGATGTGCAGGTTAGGGTGGATTGGCCGTGCTAAATTGTCCCATAGTGCCCAGGGATGTGCAGGTTAGGGTGGATTGGCCGTGCTAAATTGTCTCATAGTGTCCAGGGATGTGCGGGTTAGGGTGGATTAGCTATGCTAAATTGTCCCATAGTGCCCAGGGATGTGTGGGTTAGGGTGGATTGGCCGTGCTAAATTGTCCCATAGTGCCCAGGGATGTGCAAGTTAGGGTGGATTGGCTGTGCTAAATTGTCTCATAGTGTCCAGGGATGTGCGGGTTAGGGTGGATTAGCCATGCTAAATTGTCCCATAGTGTCCAGGGATGTGTAGGTTAGGGTGGATTGGCCGTGCTAAATTGTCCCATAGTGTCCAGGGATGTGCAGGTTAGGGTGGATTGGCCGTGCTAAATTGTCTCATAGTGTCCAGGGATGTGCGGGTTAGGGTGGATTAGCCGTGCTAAGTTGTCCCATAGTGCCCAGGGATGTGCGGGTTAGGGTGGATTGGCCATGCTAAATTGTCCCATAGTGCCCAGGGATGTGTGGGTTAGGGTGGATTGGCCGTGCTAAATTGTCCCATAGTGCCCAGGGATGTGCGGGTTAGGGTGGATTGGCCGTGCTATATTGTCCCATAGTGCCCAGGGATGTGCGGGTTAGGGTGGATTGGCCGTGCTAAACTGTCCCATAGTGCCCAGGGATGTGCAGGTTAGGGTGGGTTGGCCGTGCTAAATTGCCCCAGAGTGCCCAGGGATGTGCAGGTTAGGGTGGATTAGCCGTGCTAAATTGTCCCATAGTGCCCAGGGATGTGCGGGTTAGGGTGGATTGGCCGTGCTAAACTGTCCCATAGTGCCCAGGGATGTGCAGGTTAGGGTGGGTTGGCCGTGCTAAATTGTCCCATAGTGTCCAGGGATGTGCAGGTTAGGGTGGATTGGCCATGCTAAATTGTCCCATAGTGTCCAGGGATGTGTGGGTTAGGGTGGATTGGCCGTGCTAAATTGTCCCATAGTGTCCAGGGATGTGCGGGTTAGGGTGGATTGGCCGTGCTAAATTGTCCCATAGTGTCCAGGGATGTGCAGGTTAGGGTGGGTTGGCCGTGCTAAATTGTCCCATAGTGTCCAGGGATGTGCAGGTTAGGGTGGATTGGCCATGCTAAATTGTCCCATAGTGTCCAGGGATGTGTAGGTTAGGGTGGATTGGCCGTGCTAAATTGTCCCATAGTGTCCAGGGATGTGTGGGTTAGGGTGGATTGGCCGTGCTAAATTGTCCCATAGTGTCCAGGGATGTGTAGGTTAGGGTGGATTGGCCATGCTAAATTGCCCCATAGTGTCCAGGGATGTGCGGGTTAGGGTGGATTAGCCGTGCTAAACTGTCCCATAGTGTCCAGGGATGTGCAGGTTAGGGTGGATTGGCCATGCTAAATTGCCCCATAGTGCCCAGGGATGTGCAGGTTAGGGTGGATTGGCCATGCTAAATTGTCCCATAGTGTCCAGGGATGTGTGGGTTAGGGTGGATTGGCCGTGCTAAATTGTCCCATAGTGTCCCGGGATGTGTAGGTTAGGGTGGATTGGCCGTGCTAAATTGTCCCATAGTGTCCAGGGATGTGTGGGTTAGGGTGGATTGGCCGTGCTAAATTGTCCCATAGTGTCCCGGGATGTGTAGGTTAGGGTGGATTGGCCGTGCTAAATTGTCCCATAGTGCCCAGGGATGTGTGGGTTAGGGTGGATTGGCCGTGCTAAATTGTCCCATAGTGTCCAGGGATGTGCAGGTTATGGTGGATTGGCCGTGCTAAATTGCCCCATAGTGCCCAGGGATGTGTAGGTTAGGGTGGATTGGCCGTGCTAAATTGCCCCATAGTGCCCAGGGATGTGCAGGTTAGGGTGGATTGGCCATGCTAAATTGTCCCATAGTGTCCAGGGATGTGCGGGTTAGGGTGGGTGGGATGCTCTGAGGGTCACTGTGGACTTGTTGGGTGAAAGGACCTGTTTGCACGCTGTAGGGAATCTGTGTTAAGTACACCATAAACCACGCTGAGTTCTGAGGGATGTGTCACCGGACCTGAAATGTGAACACTGATTTTTTTTCTTCTCAGATGCTGCCAGACCTGCTGAGCTTTTCCAGCGACTTCTGTTTCTGTTCCTGATTTACAGCATCTGCAGTTCTTTTGGTTTTTAAACCAAATTGTGCGCTCTACTTCCTACCCCCACCCATCGTTTTCTTATTGTTTTACAGACAAGGTTGAATATCCAAAATGCAATAATTTGACCCTTAAGAGGACTATGACTCAGTTACTTGAGAACCAATCATGCTGTGATTGGCTGGCCAAAGGCTTTTGGCTTTTCCCACCAATAACTGGTCACTAGTCCATAGACCAAATAACTGTATCTGTACACAACCCCTCAGTTTCAGTGTATTTATAGTCCAAACTTCAGTTACTATTTGGTTAAACAATGCAGCTCTTCACAGATTAAACTGAAACTATCTTTGCAGTACGTCTAACCAGGTTTGAAGTTGCAGGATGAGAATCTTGCTCGTGACAATGAGGACTCACCTTGCCACACGCTATTCACCTGCCATTATAGCCCCATGTCACCTCATTTGCATTCGGTTTCCCATTCTCCCATCTGCCAGTTAGAAACCAGACGGTGAGAATTCCCAATGGAACAAATCTGAACTAGGAATCTGGCGATTCCTCATGTTTCTTCAGTCTATAGGGATGGGAGTATCAGAGGCATGATTGGTAAGTTTGCAAAGGACTCCAAAATTTGCAGTATCGCGGACAGCGAAGAATGTTACCTCAGGGTACAGCGGGATCTAGACCAGATGGGCCAAGGAGTGGCAGGCAGAGTTTAGATTAGATTCTCTACAGTGTGGAAACAGGCCCTTCGGCCCAACAAGTCCACACTGCTCCTTGGAACATCCCACCCAGACCCATCCCCCTATAACCCACACACCCCTGAACACTGCGGGCAATTTAGCACGGCCAATCCACCCTAACCTGCACATCCCTGGGCATTATGGGACAATTTAGCACGGCCAATCCACCCACCCAACACATCCCTGGGCACTATGGGATAATTTAGCACGGCCAACCCACCCTAACTCGCACATCCCTGGGCACTATGGGACAATTTAGCACGGCCAATCCACCCTAACCTGCACATCCCTGGGCACTATGGGATAATTTAGCACGGCCAACCCACCCACACAGACAGTCAAGCTAGGCAACATCTGGAGGAAGGGGGCTCTCAACGTTTCGGGACTGAAGTAGGCTAATACCTGAAACATTGACTTTCCTCCAGATGCTGAGCTCTTCTATCCTCCTGTTTGTCAACTAGTTTCCCCTTCTCTGTCTGTGTAAGAGGGAAGTTTATATGGACTATAGATCCAATTTATAGACTTGTACACACATGGTTTATCTGAAGAGTCTAATCCGCCATGATAAATAGTTACTCTTGTTAAGTACAGAAACGCTTTCGGCATTTTCTGTCAACCTGGGTCTGGAAACCAACGAAATTTTCTGGATTCACTTTAAAATCCTTGCCTTCCTTCTGGAAGTGAAGGACGGTGTTACAATTCAAGCCTTTCCCTCTGGGCGTCGAGAATATTCTTTCTGTCGATCTCCCACTATTTTTCCAAATTGATTGATTGATTAATTGATTTTAATTTTATTGTCATGAGTACTGATATACAGTGAAAAGCTCTGTTTACGAGCGGCGCAGGCAGATCACAGCAAGCGAGGGACATACAGATCAAAAAGCCTCAGAGGTGGACGGGCAACATTGACGCGACAGAGTCCCTTCGACAGTCTGATAACGGCTGGCAAGACGCTGTTCCTGAACCTGCCTGTGCGTGCGTTCAGGATTCTGTGCCTTCTGCCTGACAGAAGAGGTTGGAGGAGAGCATTACCGGGTTGCGATGGGTCTTTGGCAGTCTTTCCACAGCAGTGAGCCATGTACATGGAGTCCATGGATGGAAGGTTGGCTTCCGCGATGGTCTGGGCTGTGCGCACCTCCTTCTGTAGTTTCTCATGGTCCTGGGCAGAGCAGTCGCCATGCCAGGCCATTGTGCTCCTGGACAGTACGCTTTCAATGGGACATCTGTAGAAGTTGGTGAGGGACCTTATGGACGTGCCGAATTTCCTGAGCCGCCTGAGGAAGAAGAGGTGTTGATGCGCCTTCGTGACTATCACATCTACGTGGGTGGTCCAGGACAGGTTGTCAGTTATCATCAATCTGAGGAACTTGGTGATCTTCACCCTCACTTCCATTGATGTAGATAGGGGCATGTTCTCCTCCCTGCTCTCTGAAGTCAATGATCAGTTCTTTAGTTTTGCCGACATTGAGAGACAGATCATTTTCACTGAACCACATCACCGAGCCCTCTATCTCCATTCTGTGTTTTGACTCGTTGTTGTTGCAGTGATGTTGTCAGTGAACTTGTAGATGGTATTCATTAGGAATTTGGCAACACGTCTGTAGGTGTACAGGGAATACAGTAGGGGGCTGAGGATGCATCATTGGGGGGCTCCAATGTTGAGGGTATTATGGAGGGGGTGCAGTTACCTATCCTCACTGATTGCGGCCTGTGGGTCAGAAAGCTGAGGATCCAGTTGCAGACGGCAGAAAGATGACCAAGGCCAAGGAGTTTTGAGATCAGTCTGGAGGGGATAATGGTGTTGAAGGTGGAGCTGTAATCAAGCAGGACACTGCCGTGGGTGTCTTTGATGTCCAAATGTTCCAGGGATTAGTGCGCGTCTAGGGATATGGAGCTTTGAGATCAGTCTGGAGGGGATAACGTCTTCACAGAATTGTGGAATCCCTACAGAGCAGATGACTGGCCTCTTCCAGTCTGCACCAATCTTAACTCTCTTAACACCAGAGCATTGAGTGTAGGGGTTGGGAGGGTCATGTTGTTGCTATACAGGGCATCGGTGAGGCCACTTTTGGAATACTGCATTCAATTCTGGTCTCCCTGCTACAGGAACGATGTTGTTAAACTTGAGAGTGTTCGGAAGAGATTTACAGGGATGTTGCTGGGTTTGGGGGGATTTGAACTATAAAGGAGAGTTCAACAGAATCCCTACACTGCCGAAGCAGGCTATTCAGCCCGTGGGGTCAACACTGACTCTCTGAAAAGTATCCCAGCCAGACCCATCCTATCCCTGTAACCTTGTGTTTCCCATGGCTAACCCATCCTGTCTGCACATCCCTGGGCACTATGGGACAATTTAGCACGGCCAATCCACCCTAACCCGCACATCCCTGGACACTATCGGACAATTTAGCACGGGCAATCCACCCTAACCTGCACATCTTTGGACTGCGGGAGGAAACCCACGCAGACACGAGGAGTATTGGCAAACTCTCCACATGCAGTCTCCAAAGGCTGGAATTGAACTGCTTTGAGGTAACACTGCTAACCACTGAGCCACCATGCTGCCCAGTCATCTGAGAGTTTTATTCCCTGAGGTGGTGACATTATAGAGGTTTATAAAATCATGAGGGGCATGGATAGGGTGAGTAGACAAGGTCTTTTCCACAGGACTGGGAGGGAGGGTGTCCAAAACTAGAGGGGCATAGGTTTAAGGTGAGAGAGAAAAGATTTAAAAGGGACCTGAGGGGTAACTTTTTCACACAGAGGGTGGTGCGTGTGTGGAACGAGCTGCCAGAGGAAGTGGTGGAAGCTGGTACAGTTACAGCATTTAAAAGGCATCTGGATGGGGACATGGGTAGGAAGGGATTAGAGGGATATGGGCCAAATGCTGGCAAATGGGACTGGATTAATTTAGGATATCTGGCTGGCACGGATGAGTAGGAGCGAAGGGTCTGTTTCGATGTTGTACACCGCTACGGCTCTCTGTCTGGTTAGCATGGACAAGTCGGACCGAAGGGTCTGCTTTCTTGCTGTTTGACCTCAGCCTGGTTAAGACTCCATTTCGGAGAATACTGCATGTGTCACTTATCTGTAACTTCCTCTTCTCTGTACTCTGTTAGTAATTATACACCATGACCAGTTTTGGCAAACTTCACTTTATTAAGTTAATTTTCTGTGTTCCAGTCATAGAACACATGACAAAGACAGAATATATGGGTATTCTTTTAACAGGCTTTTTGTCTTCTTCTGAAATCCTGCCCAGTGCGCAATTCCCAACTGCTGTAATTCCCTGTTCCCTCCAAGGAAGACTGCCAGAGCTGATTCAGACAAGATGAAATCTGACACTAAACATGCGACCGATTAAGTGAGCTACAACGGTTTGAAAGTCTGCTTTTAACACACGATTCTGCTTCAACTTTGAGATTGAAGTGGCCAGGAGAAACTGAAACAAGCACTGATCAGAAGCAATGAGGAGAAATGATTTATCTGGGCTCCATCACCCACTTGCTCCAAGGGCATTTGCTGATGAAAGGACACATTTCATCAAAGATTTCCAACTCGAAAACTCATCAGCGAGAGATGCTAATGTGAAAGAAAGGGGCTGAATGCCCCGTCAAAAAAAAAGCTGATTCTACCTGTGTCTGTAAGATGATCCCGAATGTCTACATCCTGCTCTCAAGTGAGCAATGTAGTGGAGGAATTTCAGTGCCAGTGTGATGCTGGTTATGTAATTACGTTCCTAAGATAGTCATTTTCTGCATCATCCCTCTAAGCAATGCCAGGACTAGTCAGGGTCAACTGACATGGTGCAAATTTAAACAAACCTGGCAGTTAACTGTCGGACGTCAACTAATTGATAACGAAACACTCCCCTTCTCCTGGTAAATCCTATGAATTATCCATTAAGGTAACATTGCTCGTACTTATTCTGAAGGTAAAATCCTCAAATCAGAATCCACTTGCTGACAATTCATTGCTCTCTTAGGGTTGAGAAAAAATTTATCGGGAATGGAGGGTTTGAATTCCAAAAATAGACTGGATAGGCTGGAACTTCATTCCCTGGAGTGTAGGAGCATGAGGTGTATGGATAAAGTGAATAGTCAAGATCTTTTCCTGAAGGTAGGGGGCTTTAAAACTAAAGGGATATATTTTTTAAGGAGAAAGGAGAGAGGTTTTAAAAAAACATGAGGGGCAGATATTTTACACAGAGGGCAGTTCACGAGTGGAATGAGCTTCCAGAGGAAGTGGTGGGTGTGGGTACAGTTACAGCGTTTAAAAGGCATTTGGATAAGTTCAAGAATAGGGAAAGGTTTGGAGGGATATGTGCCAGGAGCAGGGAGGTGGGACTGGTTTAGTTTGGGATTATGGTCGGCACAGACTGGCTGGGCCGAAGGGTCTGTTCCTGTGCTGTATGACTCTACGGCTCCTCTAATTCAGTATAAAGTGATATTCCTCTTTACGTTGTATTCTTGCAAATTGTCCAGATAAGTGCAAAATGAAAGGCCCTGGCAAAGGTAGGCCGTTAGTCAGCAGTGGACAAGCCGTTTGAGGGTGAGAGGTATGCTGTATGACACCCAGTGGTTCAGGAGTGAGAGGCCATACAGCTTACCAGCAGCAACAGTGTACATCCACCAGAGAGGAGGTCCTGAGCAGGAAAGACGGTCCGTAAACAAGAAACAGGCAGGAGTCACCCATATTGCCTTGGCTGTTGCTCGGCCATGTTCTTCTCCCATACCTCCTGCATCCCTCAAACAACTTGCATGTAACTAAGCAATCCCCTTCGTGTGGCCAACCCCATGGAATATCCAATAAGGTAACATGGCTCATTTTGAAAAGGCAATTTAGGGCAGGACTTACACAGTTAATAGCAGGCCCCTGGGGAGTGTTGCTGAGCAAAGGCAGCTATGGGGGCAGGTACATTGCTCCCTGAAAGTGGAGTCGCAGTAGACAGGGCGGTGAGGAAAGTGTTCGGTACGCTCGCCTTTATTGGTCAGTGCATTGAGTATAGGAGTTGGGACGGTCATGTCGCCGCTGTACAGGACATTGGTGAGGCCGCTATTGGAATACTGCCTTCAATCCTGGTCTCCCTGCTACAGGAAGGATGTTGTGAAACTTGGATGGGTTTTACAAATAAGGATATTGTCGGGGTTGAGCGTTTGAGCTACAGGGAGAGGCTGGGGCTATTTTTGCTGGAGCGTCAGAGGCTGAGGGGGTGACCTTATAGAGGTTTATAAAATCACGAGGGACATGGACAGGGTGAATAGACAAGGTCTTTCTCCCCCATTGTAGGGGAGTCCAAAACTAGAGGGGCGTAGGTTTAAGGTGAGAGGGGAAAGATTTAAAAGGGACCTGAGGGGCAACTTTTTCACACAGAGGGTGGTGCGTGTGTGGAATGAGCTGCCAGAGGAAGTGGTGGAGGCTGGTACAGTTACAGCATTTAAAAGGCATCTGGATGGGGACATGGACAGGAAGGGATTAGAGGGATATGGGCCAAATGCTGGAGAATGGGCCTGGATTAATTTAGGATAGCAGGTCAGCATGGATGAGTTGGACCAAATGGTCAGTTTCTATGCTCTATAACTTACTCAATAGATGAAGAAATTGATAGAATCTCGGTGAAGTTTTTGATGAGATGCCCTGGAAAATCTACTGATAAGTTACAATAAGGCCTTTACAAACTTCTGGGAGCAAGGTGACGGTAAACTAATGCCTAAAATTCTTTGTTAATAGGCCGAGAGAAGGAGGAATATCTTTACGGCCTGGCATATAGGCCAAGACAAGGAGGAATTCCTTTACAGCCTGGCTTATAGACCGAGGGAAGGAGGAATACCTTTAAGGCCTGGCTTAGAGGCCGGGGGAAGGAAGAATACCTTAACGACCTGACTTATAGGCCGAGGGAAGGAGGAATACCTTTACGGCCTGGCTTACAGGCCGAGGGAAGGAGGAATACCTTTACAGCCTGGCTTACAGGCCGAGGGAAGGAAGAATACCTTAACGGCCTGACTTATAGGCCGAGGGAAGGAGGGATACCTTAACAGCCTGACTTATAGGCCGAGGGAAGGAGGAATACCTTTACAGCCTGGCTTATTGGCCAGAAGAGGAACATGTCTTTCCACCACATGGCCTCTACAAGATTTCTCCCCCACCCCATTTCCCCCCCCCCGCCCCCCCCGCCACCTAACCCCCCACACCAGCCAGGGGCAAACACTCACAATGTATGAATCCTCCAAAGGAGTCAAGAGATCATAGGCGCCAGCAGTGCCCTCCCCTCAGGCCAGATCAGGCCTGTCTCATCGCGTAGGCTTCCCTGGAAAGCTCCCTCCCCAGTTGGAAGCCAATCCCATCAGATCGGGCTAACTGCCAGCTGCGGGATCGATCAGCGCAAGTGCGCCGCAGAGTTTAAGCTTTAAACCGCGGGGGGAGAGGGGTGGGGGAAGACCGAAATGTAATTCCAGTCCCTGCGTGTTCGCTTCGAGACAGCTGTGACTCAATCCCCTCGGTAATAGAACAGTTCGCAGCAGAAGTTGAGAATGCAACACAGTTTGGGAGAAGCGGGTGAAGAGAATACCAGTAAAGTTTGTGGATGACGAACACTGGTCTTCCTTCCCTTGAATGGCAGTATTTTTGTCTCCAAATGGCACTGATTTTGTTTTCCCTCAGGGGCATTGAAGAATGCCAGTCACCATTCAGCGAGCTACGGAGTTATCGAGAGCACACGGCCTTAGGGTAAATGGTCTGCCTCCGCCTTCGATGTGAGCGTCTCCTGTAGAGGAATCTCATCTTTCTTTGGGTCGGCATCTTTCTCCACCCTTCTCTTGGCTCTGAGCAAGAACACACTGCAGATTACAGACTGTAAATCGTGTTGCAACTTCATCTTTCTGACTCCCACCCCCACCTCTTCTTCCGGAGACGCTGAACGCCAGCGATCTGACGATGCTGTGTTTTTAACGGGATATTTTGTCCTGTCTTTGTTGTCTTGCATTGTTTTAAAGAGCGGTTTTAAGGCAAGCTGTCTGGCTGGGATGCCAAGGTAACAAAGTGTGGGGCTGGATGAACACAGCAGGCCAAGCAGCAACTCAGGAGCACAAAAGCTGACGTTTCAGGCCTAGACCCTTCATCAGACATAACTCTGATGAAGGGTCTAGTCCCGAAACGTCAGCTTTTGTGCTCCTGAGAAGCTGCTTGGCCTGCTGTGTTCATCCAGCTCCACACTTTGTTATCTGGGATTCTCCAGCATCTGCAGTTCCCATTGTCTCTGGTTGGGAAGCCAGGCTTGTTCAGCTTTTACAGATTTGCTGGGGTTTGGGAGGGTTTGAGCTACTGGGAGAGGCTGGGGGTTATTTTCCCTGGAGTGTCGGAGGCTGAGGGGGTGATCTTCTAGAGGTTTATAAAATCATGAGGGGCATGGGTGAGGCTGAATAGCCAAGATCTTTCCCAGGGGTAGTGGAGTCCAAAACTAGAGGGACATAGGTCAAAGCAATGTGTACCTGCACCCTTAGGTCCCTCTGTTCGACAACAGCATGTAAGACCCCATCATTGATTGCCTAAGACCTACCCTTGTTAGTTTTATCAAAATGCAACACCTAGCAAAGGTCCAGATTGAGCTCCATGATGAGAGTGTGGCCAACTGTGCTAATAGAGAACAGGTGCCAGGGGGTACCATGTTTGGGAGACAGCTCTGAATTCCTGATGAGCAATCCCAGACAGGGTTACGCGGTGGGAATCCTGGAGTGATGGGTGTTGGGAATGTGAGCCAACGCAGCGGCTAAAGGATGGGGAAGCCAATATTCTCCAATGGCGTGTTCGCTGTGGGTCGACAGGTAGTGCCAATCGACGAGAAAACGCTGGCTGTTACAAACCTGTTCTCCACCTCCTCGATCGTGTCCGGCAGCGGGATGTTGAGAGTTTCTGGGAGAAGAAAGCTGGCAATTCCGGAGATTATCGCCATGCCGCCGTAGATTGCCATGGGCAGAAACGCAACGTAATCGCCCGTCATTTTCACAACCGGCGCCACCATCGCTCCGATGCGGGCCATCGTGGTCACAAGACCCATTCCCGTCTGCCTGCAGAGGTAAGCAGAGAATCAGAGGCTGTTGCTAGATCATCACTCACATCCCGTGGTCATGAACGGTGCTGACGTTTGCTTGCCTCGGTTCCACAGTTTCTGGGCACGAGTGAGGACCTTGTCCACTTAACCGTTCTACGTTTGTGAGACTACTGCACTGCGACAGCCTTATCTAACTATGTTCTCACCTGCTGTCAACAGCTTGTTTCATTTCATTGAGTACCTCGATTTGAGTCTGGCCAAGAATTATAGCAGGTTTGTGGCGGGTCTCTGCAGGCTAACAGTTATGGGATCGAGAAGGGGTGGAGGGAAATGCATGGAGGAGATGATCAACCATGATCTTCAGACTCAATGAGCTGATTAGCTACCCCTGCTCCTATATATGGTGTAAGGCACCTCCTGGATTTGATGCTTCTGCTATGTAAAGCATGCGTGTGCGTGCGTGCGTGTGTGTGCGTGCGTGCGTCTGTGTGCATGCATGTGTGCGTGCCTGTCTGTGTGTGCATGCATGTGCGTGTGTGTCTGTGTGTGCATGTGTGTGCGTGTGTGTGTGTGTGTGTGTGCATGTGTGTGCGTGTGCGTGTGTGTCTGTATGTGCGTGTGTGTGCGTGCGTGCGCGTGTGTGTGCATGCATGTGCGCGCGTGTCTGTGTGTGCATGCGTGAGTGTGCATGCGTGTGTGCGTGTGCATGCGTGTGCGTGCGTGCGCGTACGTAAAGCAATGTGTCAAGTAGGTTCTCTACCTACTCGCCCGTTCAGGGAGCCCTGTTTTTATGGCCCCTAAATGGCAAAACATGCTTGAACGCTGCTCATGTTGTATCTCAGCCTCCTTCCTGTCTTTCCCCGTGACTCGCTCTCCCAGCCCAGCTTCACGGCCTCAGTTGTAACACAGAAACAGGAGAGCCCACCTGACCACGGTTGGGTATAGTTCTCCAGCGTGGAGATAACAACAGCTGAATGCAGTCGCGAGACATCCCTTTCCGATAGCAGCGAATGATGTACGAAGGGCCAGCGTGTCTGCGAGAGTGACAGAGGAAAGGGGACATCAAGGTGAATAATGTTTCCCCACGTGGTTTGGCAACTTGCGGCGTTGTCGCATGGCTCACATTGGAGCCGGGGGGCGCGGAGCGCAATAACAAGGCGAAAGGCTGCAGAAACTCGGCAGTGGCCCTGGTGGGAGCATTGGAGCGAGGGACACAGAAACAGAAATGGCTGGAAAAGCTCAGCAGGTCTGGCAGCATCTGCGAGGAAATAAATCAGAGTTAACGTTTCAGGTCCTGCATGTGTGTCTGTGCGTGCGTGTGTGTGTGTGTCTATGAGTGTATGTGTGTCTCTATGAGTGTGTTTGTGTATGTCTGTGCGTGTATGTCTGTGTGTGTGTGTTAGTGTTTGTGTGTGTGCGTGCGTGTGCGTGTCTATGAGTGTGTGTGTGTGTGTCCGTCTGTGTGTGTGTGTGTGTGTGTGTGAGTGTGTGTGTGTGTGTGTGTGAGTGTGTGTGTGTGTGTGTGTGTGTATGTGTCCCTGTGTGTGTGTGTGTGTCCCTGTGTGTGTGTGTCTATGTGTGTGTGTGTGTGTATGTGTGTTCCTGTGTGTGTGTGTGTGTGTGTGTGTGTGTGTCCCTCTGTGTGTGTGTGTGTGTGTATGTGTATGTGTGTCCCTGTGTGTGTGTGTGTGTGTTGTGTGTGTGTCCCTGTGTGTGTGTGTGTGTGTGTGTGTGTGTGTGTGTGTGTGTGTGTGTCTATGTGTGTGTGTGTGTGTCCCTCTGTGTGTGTGTGTGTATGTATGTGTATGTGTGTGTCTGTGTGTGTGTGTGTGTGTGTGTGTGTGTGTGTGTGTGAGAGAGAGAGAGAGAAACCCAGAGTGTGGTACTGTATCAGAAGGAGCCAGAAATCATGACGAGTTTGACGCCGCAGCGAAAGGGGGTAAAGGAGGGAGGCCAAAGCGGTGCTAGGAGCAGCAGAGAAGTGATAGAGAGGAAAGGTAGGTGTTAATGATTGGAGGATGTCGATAAAGGAAAATGGATCAGCTCAACTGAAGGCCAATGGGGGTAAGCAAAATTCAGGACAGAGTTTATCTTCTGCAGTTGTCGAGTTCAATACTGGGCCTTCATGGCTGTAAAATGACATATTGTCCCCTCAGACTTGCTTTGGAATTTATTGGAATGCAGGACAAAATTGAGAGCATTTCCAGAATCTCCCCAGTCTGATGGGACAAGCCTGGATCTATGTCGCTAAGCAGCGAAGAATCCCTCCAGTGTGGAAGCAGGCCATTCAGCACATCGAGTACACAACAACCCTCTAAAGGGCATCTCATCCAGGATCTCACTCATACCCAATCCCCGTAACCCTGCATTTCCCCATGGCTAGCCCACCTACATCTGCACATCCCTGGGCACTACAGGACAATTTATCACGGCCAACCCACCCTAACCTGCACATCCCTGGGCACTATGGGACAATTTAGCACGGCCAACCCACACTAACCCGCACATCCCTGGGCACTATGGGGCAATTTAGCACGGCCAATCCACCCTAACCCGCACATCCCTGGGCACTATGGGGCAATTTAGCACGGCCAATCCACCCTAACCAGCACATCCCTGGGCACTATGGGGCAATTTAGCACGGCCAATCCACCCTAACCTGCACGTCCCTGGACACTATGGGACAATTTAGCACGGCCAATCCACCCTAACCTGCACATCCCTGGGCACTATGGGGTAATTTAGCACGGCCAATCCACCCTAACCTGCACATCCCTGGACACTATGGGACAATTTATCATGGCCAATCCACCCTAACCTGCACATCCCTGGGCACTATGGGACAATTTAGCACGGCCAATCCACCCTAACCTGCACATCCCTGGGCACTATGGGACAATTTAGCACGGCCAATCCACCCTAACCTGCACATCCCTGGGCACTATGGGGTAATTTAGCATGGCCAATCCACCCTAACCAGCACATCCCTGGGCACTATGGGACAATTTAGCACGGCCAATCCACCCTAACCTGCACATCCCTGGGCACTATGGGGTAATTTAGCACGGCCAATCCACCCTAACCTGCACATCCCTGGGCACTATGGGACAATTTAGCATGGCCAATCCACCCTAACCTGCACATCCCTGGACACTATGGGGCAATTTAGCACGGCCAATCCACCCTAACCTGCACATCCCTGGGCACTATGGGACAATTTAGCACGGCCAATCCCACCCTAACCCGCACATCCCTGGGCACTATGGGACAATTTAGCACGGCCAATCCACCCTAACCTGCACATCCCTGGGCACTATGGGACAATTTAGCACGGCCAACCCACCCTAACCTGCACATCCCTGGACACTATGGGACAATTTATCACGGCCAATCTACCCTAACCTACACATCCCCGGGCACTATGGGACAATTTAGCACGGCCAATCTATTTTTGGACTGTGGGAGGAAACCGGAGCACCCGGAGGAAACCCACGCTGACACGGGGAGAATGTGCAAACTCTACACGGACAGTCTCCTGAGGGTGGAATCGAACCCAGGCGCTATGAGGCAGCAGTGCTAACCACTGAGCCACCGTGCCACCCAAAGCTAGTAGGTGGTGGGCCTTTCAGCTTCAGAAACCTCACTTTTAGCAGCACATTCAAATGGGCCTGGAATGGGCTGACAGCCAAACCAACCTTGCTCTCCCTCTCCACACATTTCCTTGGGCCTTTCACCCAATTCCCATTCCGCCTCTGGTATTGTGTGTTTGGATGAGAAGATGGTGTGACGGTACCGAAACCTGAGGCCTAGTTGCCAAAACGTTGCCAACCCCCGGCTCCACCCCCGCCATTCCCCCCACACACAAACACACACACACACACACACACACGCACACACACACACACACACACACACACACACACACACACATACACACACACACAGGCATATCTCCACAGAGCGGCAACTAGGCCTCAGGTTTCAGTACTGTGGAGGAGGGTTCATTCCCTTGGCCTTCTGACTCAATTCCCGCTACGGGACCTGATTTTGTGCATTTGTGATAGAGGATCAGGGCTAAGCCTGAGGCCTAGATGCCAAAATGATGCCAACCACACACACACACTGGTTTATCTCCACAAAGAAGCAACTAGGCCTCAGGCTCAGCCCTCTCTGTGGAGATAAACCAGTGTGTGTGTGGTTGGCGTCATTTTGGCAACTAGGCCTCAGGCTTAGCCCTGATCCTCTATCTCAAACGCATTACATCAGGTCCCGCAGCGGGAATTGAGTCAGAAGACCAGGGAATGAACCCCAACCCCCCACCCCCCACCTCCCCTGTCCATGGAGCCTTGTGATGTAGTGCCAGCGCTGACAGGGAGAACAAGGTTGGCCTGGGACAGCTCTTGAATCCTTGTGGGGCCCCGAGAAAGAAAGATGCCCCTTTCTGGGCAGGGAGGTATCCTGTCAGCACCACTCCTGGGATCCTGCTGTGCACTGCCAGGTTTGGCTCCACGCGGGACTCTCAAAAACCCACTTCAAATGTCACAAGAATACGACGGTGCCAACTGAGGTAAATCTCCTGCATTCTTCTTGGAGAGGGCATTTCACCTGAGGCCTGTTGGAAAGGTGGTAGATGTGTGAGGTGCGCAAAGCCTTACCTTTTGGAATTAAGATGTTTATGATGATGATGCTGCCCGCAAGGATAAGGGAAGTGCCTTGCGTGAACCGTCTGCCTATATAAGTTAACGTCACAACGCCAAGAAGCTTTGCGGGAATGTCGACCGCTCCGAAAATGACCTGGATGAGGTAAATGTCAACTCCAAATCCTTGCAGGTCTATCGCTAGCCCATAATATGCAAAGCTGGTTGAGAACCTGGAGGAGGATGGAGACGGTCCAGATCGAGATTTATCAGTGGTAATGACTCTGGGCCAGCATTTCAGAACTTCAAGCTAATTCCTGGAGGCTAGATAACAAAGTGTGGGGCTGGATGAACACAGCAGGCCAAGCAGCATCTCAGGAGCGCAAAAGCTGACGTTTCGGGCCTAGACCTTTCATCAGAGAGGGTCTCTGATGAAGGGTCTAGGCCCGAAACGTCAGCTTTTGTGCTCCTGAGATGCTGCTTGGCCTGCTGTGTTCATCCAGCCCCACACTTTGTTATCTATGAATTCTCCAGCATCTGCAGTTCCCATCATCTCTAATTCCTGGAGGCTATTGGGTTGGAATCTACCACCTCTGATGGCGAAATTTGACTTCCATAAAAATCTGGAGTTAAAAAGTGAACTTAATGGAAATTATGTATCCACATCGCCGTTAAAAAAAGTCCCCCATCTTGTTCAATAATGTCCCCTTACGGAGGT
Organism: Stegostoma tigrinum; assembly: GCF_030684315.1. Lineage (NCBI taxonomy): Eukaryota > Metazoa > Chordata > Chondrichthyes > Orectolobiformes > Stegostomatidae > Stegostoma > Stegostoma tigrinum. Next base: position 9,087,383 of record NC_081395.1, on the reverse strand, counting down.
CATTGGGTCATACAGCATGGAAACAGACCCTTTGACCCATCCAGTCCTTGCTGACCATAATCCCCAAACTAAACTGGTCCCAGCTGCCTGCTCCTGGCCTATATCCCTCCAAAGCCCCCTTCGATGACTAACTACTCCCTAACTGGTCTAAATTCTACTGGAACACTGTTCAAATAAACACAAGTTCCACTTAATAAACCCAGATAAGAAGAGAACAATGAATTCTAACGTAATCTCTCCAAGTCGGCACAGACTGTCTTCCAGAATTATTACAAGATAATGTATGGCTTAGGAAAGGTGGACGCTAGGAAGTTGTTTCTGTTAGGCGGGGAGACTAGGACCCGTGGGCACGGAATTAGAATTAGAGGCGGTCAATTTAAAACTGAAATGAGGAGACATTTCTTCAGCCAGAGAGTGGTGGACCTGTGGAATTCATTGTCACGGAGTGCCAGGCCGTTAAATGTCTTCAAGGCAGAGATCGATAAATTCTTGATCTCACAAGGAATCAAAGGCTACGGGGAGAGTGCAGGGAAGTGGTGTTGAAATGCCCATCAGCCATGATTTAAATGGCGGAGTGGACTCGATGGGCCGAATGGCCTTACTTCCACTCCCATGTCTTATGGTCTTATGGAATGTTCTGTCAGCTCCGGTGTGGGGAAAAGACTGCTGTTGTCCCTCTAAGAGCTTGTGCTTTCCTCCTTTCTATGTCTATGTAAGAATGAAAGGCAGTATTCAGTTGGCCTGCCATCCCTGTTATCACTTCACTATAACTTCACACCCCCAGCACCTATCCCAACCTTCCTGTTACTATGAACCAGATAGTTCCTCAAAATATTTTCCAAAGGTAGCCTAGACCCTAACTTTTTCTTATTTTCAAAGGCAGATTGTAAAGAGTTTGTTTCCAAATGTGAAACGACCATTCAGACAACTCGGCGCTAAGCAAATGACAATTATGTAAACACTGTAGTTAAAATATGACCAAAGAGAAAGGAATTTAGAATAATTTAACTGTATTGGAAAGCGTAACAGAACAAAGGATGTATTAACTACTACTGATTAACTGTTGCAGCCCATTAGCACACACGTCTTGGCAAAAACTCAGATACAGACTCTCACTTGCAGTTCTCCAATCCAGGAGGAAAAAAACAATCAAGAGAAAATTCCAAGAGAGTAGCAGCCCGGAGACATTCGCTGAGGTTTCCAACTCTGTTGAGATCCCAGTAGCTTCTGATGCTACTCAGAAATCCTGATCTGGGAGAGCTGGTCACACCCACTCAGACAGTTTAAAACTAAAAATCCCAAGGCCTCCCAAGATATTTACTCAAGTGGTCTTCAGTAGGCAGATCAACACCTCTGCCTTACAACCCCTCTTCAAAAAAAAACTAACCTCTCAAAGGGACAGCATTGTTACACTGTGTCCCATAAAAATTATGTCCTGAGTCCAGTTCAGAGCCCATTAGTACATTGATCATAGAAAATACAGCTCAGCAACGGGCCCTTCGGCCCACAGTGCTGTGCTGAACATGACACCAAATTAAACTAGCCCCTTTTACCTGCCTTTGGTCCATATCCCTCCATTCCTTGTATATTCATGCATTTTTCTAAAAGCCTCTTAAATGTTCCTATCGTTCCTGCCTCCACCACCATTCCCCGGCTGTGCGTTTCACACTCCAACTGCTCTCTGTGTAAAAAACTCGCCCCTCACATCTCCTTTGGAACTCCCCCCACACCTCGCCTTTAATACATGTCCCCGAGTATCAGACATTTTAACTCTGGGGAAAAAATTCTGACCATCAACCCCGAGCTATGCCTCTCATGGTTTTATAGATTTCTATCTGGGTTCGAAAACTCCGGAGAAAACAACTCGAGTTTTCCAGCCTCTCCCTTTAGCTCATACCCTCAAATTCTGGTAAATCCTCTTCTGCACCCTCTCCCCAAAGCCTCTATGTCCTTCCTGTAACGTGTTGACCAGAATTGAACGCAATACTCTAAGTGTGGCCTAACCAAAGTCTTATAAAGCTGCAACATGACATCCTGACTCATGCACACAATTCTCCGACCAATAAAGCCGAGTGTGCCGTACACCATTGTTTAATACCTTACCAGACAAGCATTGTACAGTAGGCAGTCTTGCACATCACTGGTGTTTTGAACAGATCAAGCACACTGTACTTTCCCTTCATGTTCAACAGTTCCTTCTCCATACTGGACTTGAGGATCTTTGGGAGCACACACAACGAGACGAAACATCAGTATCACGGCGTGTTTCCGTTCATCGCTTAAGAGCGTGTAAAACATGGTAAGGGGTAGACTGTATAACATGCCCTCCATCACCACCATCCCCCCACCAAGCCTGTAATGCCATCCAACAGATCGTGGGATTCCCTACAGTGCAGAAAGGCACCATTCGGCCCATCGGGTCTGCGCCAACACTCCAGGCTCATGATCAACTTATGACCCAGTTTTATTAAGGATTGAAGAGCAGGAGCAGCCTCTCTTACAATAAAAGGTATATGATGAGGCTAGGAATTATAAAGAAAGGCTGGGAGTTCTTTTGTGCTGGAGCGTAGGTGGTTGAGATGAGGCCATCTAAAGGGTTATACAATAATGAGAGATATAAATGGGCAGAATGACAGATTTCAAGACTAGGGGGCACTTACAGTGAGAGGAGAGAGACTTTGAAAAGGCACGGGTGGGGGCAACCTTGTTTTACACAGAGCATGCGGAATGAGCTTCGGGGAAGTGGTGGGTGTGGGTACAGTTATAGCGTTTAAAAGACATTTGGATAAGTACATGAACAGGGAAAGGTTTGGAGGGATATGGGTCAGGATCAGGCAGGTGGGACTGGTTTAGTTTGGGGGTTATGTTCAGCGTGGACTGGTTGGGCTGTTTCCATGCTGTAAGGCCCTACAATTTAATTAAGATCATAAGGAGCTGTAGACAAGATATGGTGACTCAGGATTTTGCAGGACAGCTTAGATATTCAACTGAAGTAAAATGAAAAGGTTGGAAAGGTCTCTGTGGCAACAAAAAGGGACTGCAGATATCCTCTCTGATGAAGGGTCAAGGCCCGAAACGTCAGCTTTTGTGCTCCTGAGATGCTGCTTGGCCTGCTGTGTTCATCCAGCTCCACACTTTATTATCTAAGATCCCAAATTATCAGCTTCGACGATATCGGCTACGTAGGGATGTTGCCGGGGTCGGAGGGTTTGAGCCACAGAGAGGTGCTGGGGCTATTTTCCCTGGAGCGTTGAGGCAGTGACCTTACAGAGGTTTATAAAATGATGAGGGGCATGGATAGGGTGAATAAACAACGGTCCTTACCCCCAGGGTAGGCGGAGTCCGAAACTAGAGGGACATTGTTTGTAAAGAAGTAAAGGGACATTTTCAGAAGTGCGTCAAACAGAGAATATCGCTGTAACAGAGCAATGAGAAAAGTTGCTGCCAAACTGGTACCTGAAGTTGAAAGATAGATATGAAATGGTCTTATCCAGCACGCACCCTGCCCCCCACCCCCCCAACTCAACGGGTACAGACAAGGTGAAAGCCAACTGTCCATGTACTCAAAGCTAAAACGCTGGCGATCTGAAGCAAACACAGTCGACCACGAGCCAGTCCACAGTGTGCAGAGATGCGCGGGCTGGGCGCAGTAGCCCTGGGAAATGCAGGGTGATGGGGATAGGATGGGTTTGGGTAGGAATGCCCTTGTGGGGGTGGGGGCGGTTGGCGCAGACTCAATGGGAAGAATGGTGTCTTTCTGCACTGTAGGGAGTTTAGATCTATTGGAGTGGCATTGCAGGCTTGTGGGGGCTTCTATACAGTCTACACCTTCCCACAGTTTATATGCTCCCAGGCGTGAAAGAGTACATCTTACATCTTATCATTTCTGCAGAATGTTACAAAACACTTGAAAGTCAAAGATAACAAAGTGTGAAGCTGGATGAACACAGCACGCCAAGCAGCATCTCAGGAGCTTGGTCTTGGCCCGAAATGTCAGCTTTTGTGCTCCTGAGATGCTCCTAGGCCTGCTGTGTTCATCCAGCTCCACACTTTGATATCTTGGATTCTCCAGCATCTGCCGTTCCCATTATCACTTGAAAGTCAAATAATCGTTTTAGGTTTTAACAGACTGGTTAGACTGAGATGGGAAAGCGGAGGGTGGAGAGTCTTTGAGCTACTAGAGGAATCCACTTGCTGATAATTTAACCGAGCCATCAATTTGATTCTGTGTAAAATGGAAACTCACAACCTGTGATAATGTTACAGCCACAGTGATACCAGCTGAATGTTCCATTATTCTGCCACAGCATTTCAGTTGAGCAGGGAACGAAGAGTTTGAGACTGCGCACCTCTCACAATGGGCAAGAGATGGGTGTTTAATTTGACTTTACAAGCAGAGCGAGTCAAGGTGCTCGACAGGCGACAAAGTGTTGCACTGAAATAACTCCAGAAAAATCCTTATTTTGGTATTTATTCACATGCGGCAAGTCCGTGACGCTGAGCCAGCTCTCGAAGTGAGCAAAACCCCTGACGTTCCTGTTTATATCTGTCAGCCAGGGCTCCCTAACTGGACCAGGTTAATAGCCCCAATCGGGGAACTCAGCTGTCCTCATTACAATCACTCCACCCACAGTGGATAACCGTCGGACTTCCTATTGCTTCTTGCACTCCCTTAACAGGCCCCGAAGTGCTGTAATGCGTGGTCGCTGTTGCCAGGTAGAAATACTAACACAGAAAGATCCCAGTATCAGCTATCAGCTTCAATGTTATCGGCTATGTAAGGATTTTGCCGGGGTTGAGGGTTTGAGCTACAGGGAGAGGCTGGGGCTATTTTCCCTGGAGTGTCGGAGGGTGACCTTACAGAGGTTTATAAAACCATGAGGGGCATGGATAGGGTGAATAAACAAGGTCTTTCCCCAGGGTAGGGGAGTCCAAAACTAGAGGGACATAGGTTTAAGGTGAGAGGGGAAAGATTTAAAAGGGACCTGAGGGGTAACTTTTTCCCACAGAGGGTGGTGCGTGTATGGAATGAGCTGCCAGAGGAAGTGGTGGGGGCTGGTACAATGACAACATTTAAAAGGCACCTGGATGGGGACATGGATAGGAAGGGTTTAGAGGGATATGCTGGCAAATGGGACTGGATTAATTTAGGATATCTGGTCAGCACGGATGAGTTGGGTCGAAGGATCTGTTTTCGCGCTGTACGTCTCTGGTCCCCCAAACAGCAGTGGTGCGTGGTCTGGTGGGGGGGGGGAATCGGCAACACAAAATCTAAATTTTAGAGTCAACACTTACAGCTGTGGTGAGCTTTTCGCCCTCTTCGTCCTTGTTGTTCAGCTTTGCCACCCGCTTGAGATGTTTCAGGGCCACGTGGGCCTTGTTGTTCAGAATGAGCCAGCGCGCTGACTCCGGGAACCACCTGACCACAAGAGCAGCACCTTAGCGAGAACTCCCGCAGTCCATTAAGGAGACGTCACTGTTAACAACCATGCTATAAGTGTCGCTCTTACTCCCTGCTCTGTCCCCTTCTCAATGTCACTCACAGGACGAGGGTTTCGCTGGCTGCTTGACGACCACTCCTGCCACATCGCTGTGGGCCTGGAGTCACGTGTAGGCCAGACCAGGTAAGGATGCGAGCTTAGTGAAGCAGATGGGTTTTTCCCAACAACAGATTCATGGCTATCATTGAACTGTTAATTCCAGATTTTTTTTTGTTGAATTCAAATTCTACTGTAGTTATGGATACACACATGGTGTTGGGGGGTGGGGGGGATGGTGGCGACCTGATTGAAGTTTATACGATTGTGAATGGCGCGCATGGAGTGGGAACTATGAAGGCTTGTCCCCAGGGTGGAGGGATCACTTACGAAGGGATGCAGGTTCAAGGTGCGAGGTGGGGGCAAGTTTAAAAGAGACACAGGTTTTTCCCACAAAGGGTGGTGAATGCCTGGAACACGCTGCCAGGGGAGCTGGTGGAAGCAGACATAGTAGCTGCATTTGACAAGCACCTGGACGAATAGGAAGGGAATAGTGGGATAGGGATCCTGTAAGTGAAGGCAATTCTATTATGGAAGGGCAAAACGGGTCAGCAGAGGCTTGGAGGGCCGAAGGGCCTGTTCCTGTGCTGTGCTGATCTTTAAAGTTGCCCTCACGAGGCATCTTCGTAACTCCTGACCTCCCTCCACCAAACCCGCACCCCCCCACCCCACCCCCTGACTCTCTCTGACCCTTCATCCCCTCCTGGCACGAGTGCCCGTCTTTACCATGCGGACAGGAAGAAGATACAAAATGGAGCGGCCACGGTGAACTGCAGCCAGCGCCAATCTTGGATTGTGAATGCCATGCCAGCCAGGATCAGCTGGCCGAATGTGTACGAATAATTGAAGTAAGTGGAAACTGCGGTCCGCACTTTCGTCGGGATCCATTCGAGGCCTGAGAGGAATTAAGAACGAGAGAGAGGGAGAGAGAGAGATTCACGGCACTAAATCAACGATATGACTCACTTGCTTCGTTATGTCGCTGTGGAGGTCACAAAGTGTCCCAAAGTGACTCAAAGACAATGAAGAGCATTTCAAATGCAAGCGGTGATCGAGTGTAGCTAATCCCCTCCAGATTATTTATCACAGCAATGAGCAGCAATGACATGTGGGGGAATAGATGGACGAACGAAGCTACCGGTGGTTTTTATAGGTACCAGCGTGGGTCATACCTGCTGGGACCTCACTCAAGTAAGCTCAGTACAGTCCATGAGTGCTTCGGGTGTTAGCACGGCCACCACAGGGACCCCGGTTCAATCCCACCCTCGGGCGACTGCCTGCGTGGAGTTTGCACATTCTCCCCCTGTCTGCATGGGTTTTCTCCGGGTGCTCCGGTTTCCTCCTACAGTCCAAAGATGCACAGGTTAGGGTGGATTGGCCGTGTCAAATTGTCCCATAGTGCCCAGGGATGTGCAGGTTAGGGTGGATTGGCCGTGCTATATTGTCCCATAGTGCCCAGGGATGTGCAGGTTAGGGTGGATTGGCCGTGCTAAATTGTCCCATAGTGCCCAGGGATGTGCAGGTTAGGGTGGGATTGGCCGTGCTAAATTGTCCCATAGTGCCCACGGATGTGCAGGTTAGGGTGGATTGGCCGTGCTAAATTGTCCCATAGTGCCCAGGGATGTGCAGGTTAGGGTGGATTGGCCGTGCTAAATTGTCCCATAGTGCCCAGGGATGTGCGGGTTAGGGTGGATCGGCCGTGCTAAATTGTCCCGTAGTGTCCAGGGATGTGCAGATTAGGGTGGATTGGCCGTGCTAAATTGTCCCATAGTGCCCAGGGATGTGTGGGTTAGGGTGGATTGGCCGTGCTAAATTGCCCCATAGTGCCCAGGGATGTGCAGATTAGGGTGGATTGGCCGTGCTAAATTGTCCCATAGTGCCCAGGGATGTGCGGGTTAGGGTGGATTGGCCGTGCTAAATTGTCCCGTAGTGCCCAGGGATGTGCGGGTTAGGGTGGATTGGCCGTGCTAAATTGTCCCATAGTGCCCAGGGATGTGCAGGTTAGGGTGGATTGGCCGTGCTAAATTGTCCCATAGTGCCCAGGGATGTGCAGGTTAGGGTGGATTGGCCGTGCTAAATTGTCCCGTAGTGCCCAGGGATGTGCGGGTTAGGGTGGATTGGCCGTGCTAAATTGTCCCATAGTGCCCAGGGATGAGCGGGTTAAGGTGGATTGGCCGTGCTAAATTGTCCCATAGTGCCCAGGGATGTGCAGGTTAGGGTGGATTGGCCGTGCTAAATTGTCCCGTAGTGCCCAGGGATGTGAGGGTTAGGGTGGATTGGCCGTGCTAAATTGTCCCATAGTGCCCAGGGATGTGCAGGTTAGGGTGGGATTGGCCGTGCTAAATTGTCCCATAGTGCCCAGGGATGTGCAGGTTAGGGTGGATTGGCCGTGCTAAATTGTCCCATAGTGCCCAGGGATGTGCGGGTTAGGGTGGATTGGCCGTGCTAAATTGTCCCATAGTGCCCAGGGATGTGCAGGTTAGGGTGGATTGGCCGTGCTAAATTGTCCCGTAGTGCCCAGGGATGTGCGGGTTAGGGTGGATTGGCCGTGCTAAATTGTCCCATAGTGCCCAGGGATGTGCAGGTTAGGGTGGATTGGCCGTGCTAAATTGTCCCATAGTGCCCAGGGATGTGCAGGTTAGGGTGGATTGGCCGTGCTAAATTGTCCCGTAGTGCCCAGGGATGTGCGGGTTAGGGTGGATTGGCCGTGCTAAATTGTCCCATAGTGCCCAGGGATGAGCGGGTTAAGGTGGATTGGCCGTGCTAAATTGTCCCATAGTGCCCAGGGATGTGCAGGTTAGGGTGGATTGGCCGTGCTAAATTGTCCCGTAGTGCCCAGGGATGTGAGGGTTAGGGTGGCTTGGCCGTGCTAAATAGTCCCATAGTGCCCAGGGATGTGCGGGTTAGGGTGGATTGGCCGTGCTAAATTGTCCCATAGTGCCCAGGGATGTGCGGGTTAGTGTGGATTGGCCGTGTTAAATTGCCCCATAGTGCCCAGGGATGTGCTGGTTAGGGTGGATTGGCCGTGTTAAATTGTCCCATAGTGCCCAGGGATGTGCAGGTTAGGGTGGATTGGCCGTGCTAAATTGTCCCATAGTGCCCAGGGATGTGTGGGTTAGGGTGGATTGGCCGTGCTAAATTGTCCCATAGTGCCCAGGGATGTGTGGGTTAGGGTGGATTGGCCGTGCTAAATTGTCCCATAGTGCCCAGGGATGTGCAGGTTAGGGTGGATTGGCCGTGCTAAATTGCCCCATAGTGCCCAGGGATGTGAGGGTTAGGGTGGATTGGCCGTGCTAAATTGCCCCATAGTGCCCAGGGATGTGCGGGTTAGGGTGGATTGGCTGTGCTAAATTGTCCCATAGTGCCCAGGGATGTGCAGGTTAGGGTGGATTGGCCATGCTAAATTGTCCCATAGTGCCCAGGGATGTGAGGGTTAGGGTGGATTGGCCGTGCTAAATTGTCCCATAATGCCCAGGGATGTGCAGGTTAGGGTGGATTGGCCATGCTAAATTGTCCCATAGTGTCCAGGGATGTGCGGGTTAGGGTGGATTGGCCGTGCTAAATTGTCCCATAATGCCCAGGGATGTGCAGGTTAGGGTGGATTGGCCATGCTAAATTGTCCCATAGTGCCCAGGGATGTGAGGGTTAGGGTGGATTGGCCGTGCTAAATTGCCCCATAGTGCCCAGGGATGTGCGGGTTAGGGTGGATTGGCTGTGCTAAATTGTCCCATAGTGCCCAGGGATGTGAGGGTTAGGGTGGGTTGGCCGTGTGATGATATGCAGAGCATCAGTGCCAAATGTCCTGCTTCCACGCTTTGGGGATTCTGCAACATTGAAAACAGCTGCCGAATCACCAACGCAGCTTTTTCTACTCTTTCCACCTGCCATTTGGCATGAGCATTTTCAGATTAGTCCTCGTCAGGACGCTGCGGTTTCAGGAGCCCTCAAAGGGAAACGACAAAATGACTGGAACTGGGTAATTCATGTACTCAGGCAGAAAATGTTGAGTATGATCCCTGACAGTGCCATCCCACAGAGGAACCTCCAGAAGCAGAACAAGGGATAGGAGGACGAGAAAGCAGCACAAGTTCCAGACACCGCCATCTGGAAGTGTGACCACAGCAGGAGCGTCCGTCTCCCAAACCTGTCAATGAGAAACACATTCAGATAAAGTGACTTATTCCATCACATTCCCATTCGCCAACCACTTCACCTGCCAACCATCTCTCAAAGGTACGTCTTGGGAGCTGCCTCTGCTGGGTTTCTCGAGGGTGTTGCGCATGATCTTCAGATCTCAATCTTCCAGCTGTCACTGGACCATAGGCCAGCACTGAGCTTGAGGGGAGGCTGGTGCCCTAATCCATCAGATTGTCCCGTTTCTAACAGCTTCACGTTTGACAGAATTCCTGCAGTGTGCAAACGGGCCACTTGGCCCAACAAGTCCACACTGACTCTCCAAAGAGCATCCCTCTACAGCATTCCTGTAACCCTGCATTTCCCACGACCAATCCACCCTAACCTGCACATCCCTGGGCACTATGGGACAATTTAGCACGGCCAAGCCACCCTAACCTGCACATCCCTGGGCACTATGGGACAATTTAGCACGGCCAACCCACCCTAACCTGCACATCCCTGGGCACTATGGGACAATTTAGCACGGCCAAGCCACCCTAACCTGCACATCCCTGGGTACTATGGAACAATTTAGCACGGCCAATCCACCCTAACACGCACATCCCTGGGCACTATGGGACAATTTAGCACGGCCAATCCACCCTAACCCGCACATCCCTGGACACTATGGGACAATTCAGCACGGCCAATCCACCCTAACCCGCACACCACTGGGCACTATGGGACAATTTAGCACGGCCAATCCACCCTAACCTGCACATCCCTGGGCACTACAGGACAATTTAGCACGGCCAACCCACCCTAACCTGCACATCCCTGGACACTATGGGACAATTTAGCACGGCCAATCCACCCTAACCCGCACATCACTGGGCACTATGGGACAATTTAGCACGGCCAATCCACCCTAACCCGCACATCCCTGGGCACTATGGGACAATTTAGCATGGCCAATCCCACCCTAACCCGCACATCCCTGGACACTATGGGACAATTTAGCATGGCCAATCCACCCTAACCCGCACATCCCTGGGCACTATGGGACAATTTAGCATGGCCAATCCACCCTAACCCGCAATTCACTGGGCACTATGGGACAATTTAGCACGGCCAATCCACCCTAACCCACACATCCCTGGGCACTATGGGACAATTTAGCACGGTCAATCCACCCTAACCCGCACATCACTGGGCACTATGGGACAATTTAGCACGGCCAATCCACCCTAACCCGCACATCCCTGGGCACTATGGGACAATTTAGCATGGCCAATCCCACCCTAACCCGCACATCCCTGGACACTATGGGACAATTTAGCATGGCCAATCCCACCCTAACCCGCACATCCCTGGACACTATGGGGCAATTTAGCACGGCCAATCCACCCTAACCCGCACATCCCTGGACACTATGGGGCAATTTAGCACGGCCAATCCACCCTAACCCGCACATCCCTGGACACTATGGGACAATTTAGCATGGCCAATCCACCCTAACCTGCACATCCCTGGACACTATGGGGCAATTTAGCACGGCCAATCCACCCTAACCTGCACATCCCTGGACACTATGGGACAATTTAGCATGGCCAATCCACCCTAACCTGCACATCCCTGGACACTATGGGACAATTTAGCATGGCCAATCCACCCTAACCTGCACATCCCTGGACACTATGGGGCAATTTAGCACGGCCAATCCACCCTAACCTGCACATCCCTGGACACTATGGGACAATTTAGCACGGCCAATCCACCCTAACCCGCACATCCCTGGGCACTATGGGACAATTTAGCACGGCCAATCCACCCTAACCCGCACATCCCTGGGCACTATGGGACAATTTAGCACGGCCAATCCACCCTAACCCGCACATCCCTGGGCACTATGGGACAATTTAGCACGGCCAATCCACCCTAACCTGCACATCCCTGGGCACTATGGGACAATTTAGCACGGTCAATCCACCCTAACCCGCACATCCCTGGGCACTATGGGACAATTTAGCACGGCCAATCCACCCTAACCCGCACATCCCTGGGCACTATGGGACAATTTAGCACGGCCAATCCACCCTAACCCGCACATCCCTGGGCACTATGGGACAATTTAGCACGGCCAACCCACCCTAACCTGCACATCCCTGGACACTATGGGACAATTTAGCACGGCCAATCCACCCTAACCTGCACATCCCTGGACACTATGGGACAATTTAGCACGGCCAATCCACCCTAACCCGCACATCCCTGGGCACTATGGGACAATTTAGCACGGCCAATCCACCCTAACCTGCACATCCCTGGGCACTATGGGACAATTTAGCACGGCCAATCCACCCTAACCCGCACATCCCTGGGCACTATGGGACAATTTAGCACGGCCAATCCACCCTAACCCGCACATCCCTGGACACTATGGGACAATTTAGCACGGCCAATCCACCCTAACCCGCACATCCCTGGGCACTATGGGACAATTTAGCACGGCCAACCCACCCTAACCTGCACATCCCTGGACACTATGGGACAATTTAGCACGGCCAATCCACCCTAACCTGCACATCCCTGGACACTATGGGACAATTTAGCACGGCCAATCCAACCCTAACCCGCACATCCCTGGGCACTATGGGACAATTTAGCACGGCCAATCCACCCTAACCCGCACATCCCTGGACACTACGGGGCAATTTAGCACGGCCAATCCACCCTAACCTGCACATCCCTGGGCACTATGGGACAATTTAGCACGGCCAATCCACCCTAACCTGCACATCCCTGGGCACTATGGGACAATTTAGCACGGCCAACCCACCCTAACCTGCACACCTTTGGACTGTGTGCGGAAACCGGAGCACCCGGAGAAAACCCACGCAGACACGGGGAGAATGTGCAAACTCCACACAGACAGTCGCCCGAGGGTGGGGTTGAACCTGGTCCCTGGCGCTGTGAGGCATAAGCTTGTGAACATTACTTAACTCCCAGGGATTGTTGTTTTGCGTATGTTAGATGGTCAGTTTATTTTCTGCTGTCATGACAGCCTGGTCTCTTTAATGGACAAGGCCTATTAGTGGAGCTAGCTACTTTTAATTGGGAATGCAGAGGGGTGGCAGGATAGGGGAGACAATGATCTTGTGGCATTATTATCGAACTGTTAATCCAGTAGATCCAGGTCGCGTTCTGGGGACCTGAGTTCCAAACCTCTCAGGGCTGAGGGTGGCATTTGAATCCAACCAAATTCAGAAATTCAGAGTCTACTGATCACCATGAACCCATTGTCAATTATAGTGCGGGTACAGTTACAATTTTTAAAGGGCATTTGGATAAGTACATGAATGGGAAAGGTTTGGAAGAACGTGGGCCAATGTGGCAGTAGTTTAGTTTGTTATTGTGGGCAGCATGGGGCTGCGTTTGTTTCTGTTCCAACAGTAATAAAACCCCATCTGGTTCACTAATGCCCCTTTAGGGAAAGAGACTGCCATCCTTACCCGGTCTGGGTCTACATGTGACTCCAGACCCACAGCAACGTGGTTGACTTTTAACTGTCCTCTGGGCAATTAGGGATGGGCACTAAATGCTGGGCCTGGCCAGCGATACACTCATCCTGTGAATAAATTTCTTAAAAGAAACACCTTCCGTGACTTCCTGGAATGAAGAGGACTGACCAACCCCCCACCCCCCCAACACCCCACCCCCGGCAGCCATCGCCATCTTCCTTTCCAATCGACAGAGTATTCGCCCCCACGCCCCACCCCGTTTCACAATGACCCTGCCTCTCTCTCTGTCACTTCTCCCCTCACTTCCTCCTGCTCCCTCTACGGCCCGGCCCCTCTTCACCTTGCCACCCCCTCCCGCGTATCCATGCCACTCTGCCAGCTCAACCCTTGCATCCCCCACCACTTTACTCCCATGAGTCCTCATTGCTTCCTTCGCAACTGGCTCACTTCCTCTGCTCCCTGCCACGCTCCCCCCCCCCACCCCCACAAACAACGGCAGGGACAAGAGGGGATTGGGGAACCCAAAGGTGGCCATGAAGAGGGTGGGATGGAGGAACAGCAGGGTGGTGGGAAATGCTGGAGAGCATAGGAGAGTAAAAGTCGGCGGGGGGGGCACGGTGGAAGGTTCCAGAACCGTATGGCATGCTCTCTTCTGCCTCTCTTTGCTGTGGATCGCCTCCTGTGTGGTCACTGGTGGGGCAGGGCATGAATGTTGCCATGTCTTCAGCCCCGACCAACATTGAAGCCAACCTTGCCCTAGCTAGGTGCCACGTCTTTCCCTGGCAGCTTCAACTCACCCAGGTGAATGGGGCAAACCTCCTGTTTGTGGTAGCTTATCTCTCTGGCCAGCCTTACCTGTCAGAAAGCCATCCCAGTACGATCGACCCTGTCAACACTCCACCCATGTAGACAGACTGTGCCATTTGTCTCAGAGGCTTACGACTGCACACGAGGTCCCACTGTCAAAAAGAAAACAAACAAGACTCCAACTTACATACTTCGGGAAATCGCATCGTGAGACGATTGTTAAAAACAGACTTCAAACGGGGAGTGCTGGTGCACTCACTTAAAACTGACCTTAGCACTAACTGAGATAGCAGGAACTCCCGATGCTGGAGAATCTGAGATAACACGGTGTGGAGCTGGATGAACACAGCAGCATCAGAGGAGCGGGAGGGCCGACGTTTCGGGCCTAGACCCTTCTGGATTAGAATCCCCACAGTGTGGAAACAGGCCCTTCGGCCCAACAAGTCCACACTGCCCCTTTAAGCATCCCGCCCAGACCCATCCCGCTATAACCCACACACCCCTGAACACTACGGGCAATTTAGCACGCCCAATCCACCTTCTTCAGTAAACCCCCCCGCCCCTGGATTTCTGAAGAAGGGCCTAGGTCCAAAACATCAGCTTTCCTGCTCCTCTGATGCTGCCTGGCCTCCTGTGTTCATCCAGCTCTACACTGTGTTATCTCAGCACTGGCAGTATTGTGTCGGTCACATGTTTTAGACCCTGTCTCCTCTAACAGCACTGGAGCAGCAGAGGGGGCCAATGCCCAATTGCCCTCTTCATGTCAAAGCAAGGGATTTTGGATTCCAGATCATCGTGTAAGCTTCAGGTGAGAGATGGGCCGTTTGGACCAATCTGGAAATTTTCTTGGACAGATGTGAGGGAAGCTCCAACTGAGGGGGCTGGACCCTTGTTAAGAGCCAACGCATGCAGAATTGAAGCTTCGGTTAGAGTGAGGCTGTAAAAGACCGTGAGGCGTAGGAAGATGGGCCATTCAGCCCATCTAGTCTGCTGGCCATTCGGCGAGATCGTGGCCAATCTGGCCATCCTCTAGCCCCACTATTCCTGTCTTCACCCCCTCAATAACCCTTCCTGAGGCGTCAATCTCAGCCTTGAGTATACTTAATGAGCCAGAATCAACAATCCACAAATCTGATAGCCTCTGAGAAAGCTAACTCCCCCTAGACTCTATGTTTAATGTCACCTTATTCTGAGAGGATGCCCCCTTGTCCTAGACTCTCCCATAAAGGGAAACAAACTCTACATAACAGGCCCCGAGGCTCTCTTATGTTTCAATAAAAGATCACCTCTCATCCTCTAAACTCCAGGGTGTAGAGACCCCAACCTGTTCATTTTAAAGCGAGCTCTCAGTGATGGTGACAATAAAAATAGTGCCATTTGTTGGAAAAACTCACTGGGTTCATCACTGTCCTCTAAGGAGAGGAATCTGCCATCTTTACCTGGTCTGGCCTACATGTGACTCCAGACCCAATACAGTGCAGTTGGTTCTTAAAATTCCCTCTGAAATGTCACAGCTAGACCACTTTTTATTCAACTTATTCATTCGCTAGCTAGGCCAGTATTTATCACCGATCTCTAATTGCCCAGAGGGCAGTTCAGAGTCAACCACATTGCTGTGGGCCTGGAGTCACATGTGTAGGCCCAGACCAGGTAAGGATGTCAATTTCCTTCCCTAAATGACATCACATGGCGTTTTTTTCTCCGGACAATCAGAAGTGGATTCAAGGTAATCTTTAGATTTCCTAATGAATTCAAATCCCGCCTTCTTCCACAGCAGGGATTTGAACCTGGATCCCCAGAACAATGCCTGGGCCTCTGGGTTAACAGTCTAGCAAAAATACTGCTAGGTCATCACCTCAGCTCAAGGTCATCATGCGAGTCAGGGTAGCAGGGTCGGCGGGGGAGCAGTGTGAGGGGGGTTGGTGTGTGGGCTCAGAGGTTAGTGCTGCTCTCTCTTAGCAACAGGGGACCCGGGTTTGATCCCACCCTCAGGTGATTGTCTGTGTGGAGTTTACACATTCTCTCTGTGTCTGCGTGGGTTTCCACCCACAGTCCAAAGATGTGCAGGTTAGGGTGGATTGGCCGTGCTAAATTGTCCCATAGTGCCCAGGGATGTGCGGGTTAGGGTGGATTGGCCCTGCTAAATTGTCCCATAGTGCCCAGGGATGTACAGGTTAGGGTAGATTGGCCGTGCTAAATTGTCCCATAGTGCCCAGGGATGTGCAGGTTAGGGTGGATTGGCCGTGCTAAATTGCCCCATAGTGCCCAGGGATGTGCGGGTTAGGGTGGATTGGCCGTGCTAAATTATCCCAAAGTGCCCAGGGATGTGCAGGTTAGGGTGGATTGGCCGTGCTAAATTGTCCCATAGTGCCCAGGGATGTGCGGGTTAGGGTGGGATTGGCCGTGCTAAATTGTCCCCTAGTGCCCAGGGATGTGCAAGTTAGGGTGGGTTGGCCGTGCTAAATTGTCCCCTAGTGCCCAGGGATGTGCAAGTTAGGGTGGGTTGGCCGTGCTAAATTGTCCCCTAGTGCCCAGGGATGTGCGGGTTAGGGTGGGTTGGTCATGCTAAATTGTCCCATAGTGCCCAGGGATGTGCAGGTTAGGGTGGATTGGCCGTGCTAAATTGTCCCATAGTGCCCAGGGATGTGCGGGTTAGGGTAGATTGGCCGTGCTAAATTGTCCCATAGTGCCCAGGGATGTGCAGGTTAGGGTGGATTGGCCGTGCTAAATTGCCCCATAGTGCCCAGGGATGTGCGGGTTAGGGTGGATTGGCCGTGCTAAATTATCCCAAAGTGCCCAGGGATGTGCAGGTTAGGGTGGATTGGCCGTGCTAAATTGTCCCATAGTGCCCAGGGATGTGCAGGTTAGGGTGGATTGGCCGTGCTAAATTGTCCCATAGTGCCCAGGGATGTGCTAGTTAGGGTGGATTGGCCGTGCTAAATTGTCCCATAGTGCCCAGGGATGTGCGGGTTAGGGTGGGATTGGCCGTGCTAAATTGTCCCATAGTGCCCAGGGATGTGCGGGTTAGGGTGGATTGGCCGTGCTAAATTGTCCCGTAGTGCCCAGGGATGTGCAAGTTAGGGTGGGTTGGCCGTGCTAAATTGTCCCATAGTGCCCAGGGATGTGCAGGTTAGGGTGGATTGGCCGTGCTAAATTGTCCCCTAGTGCCCAGGGATGTGCAAGTTAGGGTGGGTTGGTCATGCTAAATTGTCCCATAGTGCCCAGGGATGTACAGGTTGGGGTAGATTGGCCGTGCTAAATTGTCCCATAGTGCCCAGGGATGTGCGGGTTAGGGTGGATTGGCCCTGCTAAATTGTCCCCTAGTGCCCAGGGATGTACAGGTTAGGGGGGATTGGCCGTGCTAAATTGTCCCATAGTGCCCAGGGATGGGCAGGTTAGGGTGGGATGCTTTTTGGAGTGCTGGTGTGTGGACATGATGTGCCAAATGCTCTCCTTTCATTCCGTTGGGAATCTGTGATTGGCAGGGAGCACTGAACCTGTAGGGGGAGTGGCTTAGATTAGTTCACAGGTTGGCACACCATCGAGGGCCGAAGGGCCTGTTCTGCGCTGTATTGTTCTATGTTCTATGTTCTATAACCTTGCTAACCCATGAAAGAGTTTTAAAAGATGGAATATCCAATAGGCCATTCAGCTCAGTTGATGTCTCCTGGTATATTTGAGAGTCCACCCTCACCTTGCCAGGCTATCCTACTCCTTTCTCCCTCATGCGCCCATCGGGGTATCAAAGCAGGTGAATGGAGTTAAGCCACAGATCAGCCATACTATAATTGAATAGTGGGAAGGCTTGCAGAGATTCAGCTCATAAGAGCTTAAAGGGGTAGGAGTGGGCCATCTGTTCCCTCTAGCTTGCTCCCCTGCTCAATAAGATCATGGTTGATCTTTCTCATGGGCTCAGCTCCCCTTACACGCTCACTCACCCTCATCCTTAGTCCCTTTACTGACCAAAAATCCTTAAAAACATTCAACGAGGTCGCCTCACTGGGCAGGGAATTCGACAGATTCACAACCCTTCGGGTGAAGAAGTTCCTCCTCAGCTCAGTCCCAGCTCTGCTCCCCCCTTATTTTTGAGGCTGTGCACCCCCCCCTAGTCCTGGTCTCACTGTCCCCCCCACCTCAAGCTCCCTGCTTCTACCTTATCTATTCCCTTCGTAACTTTCTGGCCTCCTCCTGAGTCTGGCCGTTCCATTAGCCAGTCCCGAAACGGGAGCTTTCACATCAATGCAACACAATGAATTTTTGCCATTTCGGTCACAGTGGGGAGGTGAGTGAGGGAGCGGAGGGCTTGCCCTGCCTGCAGTTGGAATTCACTGCAGCGTGTTCAAGACAGGACTCACTCCTTCTTGCAGGGCTGCATTTTCTCGCCTCTGGTTGCGTCCAACGCTTAGTGTCTTTAATATCATCCATCATTGCCACACGAAAGGTGAAATGGCAATTTCACCAGCGGGACCCCCCCACCCCCAGCAGGGTGCAGGGGTAGGGACTGATCAGGTCCATCAGCTCTAGGGATCCTTCTTGCCAGGACTCTCGGTGCTAGCAAGGCCGGGCAGAAGGGCCTTTCTCTTATTTTGCCCTCAGACTCTGACGCGTCGAAGTGCCCAAGCATCAGGCTTGGCCCACGCAGCCCACAGCTGGCCAGGATCGCCTTCAAAGATTAATGTGCGACTTTGAGAAACTCGCAGGGGTGGGAGAGGCTCATTTTTATCCCTTTTTTCGCTCAGCTAGAGTTGATCAGACACGGAGCAGAGAGCGTGAAGGGTGGAACGGCTGACTGGCTGGGTGGAGCGGCCGGAGACAGGAGACGACACCGCGAAATCTTCAGAGCTGCCCGATCATGAGGTTCACCTTGACCCTTGTATCTCTTTCAGTCTGACCCTCCAGCGCAGCACTGATATATCGCTGCTTTATCAGCAGAGGGCTGCCATACTGGGGACAATGTTCCCCCCTCAGGTGATCCCAGCTTCACGTTAACACATAAATCATCTCCTTTATCTGTGCAATTTTGCTACGGTGCTTGTGCACTTTGAGAGTAAACATTCTTAAACCCTACGGGTCAGGGTGTGGTCATTAAAATTCAACGCTGTGGGTTTATTGGTTCAAACAGCAACACAAATGACAGAACCCCTTCTTCGAACGTAGCACTTGGCTCAGAGGATGAAAGTTCAGCGTTTGGCCGTGGCAAAAGCGGATTTTCACCCACACGTGAAACTTCCCAGCTCGAGACACTGTGAAGTAGACTCCCTACGGTGTGGGGGCAGGCCATTCGGCCCATTGTGTCCACGCTGACCCTTTGGAGATCATCCTGCCCAAACCCGCTGTATCCTGTAATCCTGCATATTCCACGGCCAATCCACCCGAACCTGGGCACTATGGGACAATTTAGCACGGCCAACCCAACCTAACCTGCACATCCCTGGGCACTATGGGACAATTTAGCACGGCCAATCCACCCTAACCCGCACATCCCTGGGCACTACGGGACAATTTAGCACGGCCAACCCACCCTAGCCTGCACATCCCTGGGCACTATGGGACAATTTAGCACGTCCAATCCACCCTAACCCGCACATCCCTGGGCACTATGGGACAATTTAGCACAGCCAATCCACCCTAACCCGCACATCCCTGGGCACTATGGGACAATTTATCACGGCCAATCCATCCTAACCCGCACATCCCTGAACACTATGGGACAATTTAGCACGGCCAATCCACCCTAACCCGCACATCCCTGGGCACTATGGGACAATTTAGCACGGCCAATCCCACCCTAACCTGCACATCCCTGGGCACTATGGGACAATTTAGCACGGTCAATCCACCCTAACCTGCACATCCCTGGGCACTATGGGACAATTTAGCACGGCCAACCCACCCTAGCCTGCACATCCCTGGGCACTATGGGACAATTTAGCACGTCCAATCCACCCTAACCCGCACATCCCTGGGCACTATCGGACAATTTAGCACAGCCAATCCACCCTAACCCGCACATCCCTGGGCACTATGGGACAATTTAGCACGGTCAATCCACCCTAACCTGCACATACCTGGGCACTATGGGACAATTTAGCACGGCCAATCCACCCTAACCTGCACATCCCTGGGCACTATGGGACAATTTAGCACGGCCAATCCACCCTAACCTGCACATCCCTGGGCACTATGGGACAATTTAGCACGGTCAATCCACCCTAACCTGCACATCTTTGAACTGTGGGAGGAAACCGGAGATCCCGGAGGAAACTCACGCAGACACGGGGAGAATGTGCAAACTCCACACAGACAGTTGCCCGAGGGTGGGATCGAACCCTGGTCCCTGGCGCCGTGGGGCAGCAGCGCTAAGCACTGAGCCAACACAGAAGCGAGGCTACAAAAACCGAAAGAACTGCGGGATGCTGTCAATCAAGAACAAAAACAGAAGCTGCTGGAAAAGCTCAGCAGGTCTGGCAGCGTCTGTGGAGGAGAAAACAGAGTTAACGTTTCGGGTTCTGAGGAAGGGTCACCGGATCCCGAAACGTTAACTCTGTTTTCTCCTCCACAGATGCTGCCAGACCTGCTGAGCTTTTCCAGCGACTTTTGTTGTTCCAGATGTGGGGCTAATTTGTCCTCCAGCCTTAATCAGGGCCCAGGTAGTGTGTCATTGCCCCCAAATGCCCTCGGAGAGAAATTCTGCAGAACATTTAATGAGGAGGTGAAAGCAGATTTCTTGATCGCGCGCTCAGCCTCTGAACGAAATGACACTGAAGGTGAATGTTCGGGTGCCGCATGCAGTTAGGGCAAAGGATCATTGGATGTTGGCCGTTCTTGCAAGAGCAAGGAATCTTTCTTTAATTGTGTCGGAGCTTGATCTGACCACACCCGGTGTACTGTGTGATCTCCTTCTGTCAGGAAAGAGATTATGACAAAGGTTCACGGGAGTTGTTTCAGGGAAGGTGGGAAGAGAGATTGGACCGACTCTATAGTTTGGAGAGCGAGAGGCGACCACGATGATACAAAATACTTGAAGGGATAGACAGGGTAGAAGCAGGTATGGGCTGTCCCCGATTGTAGCTGGGAGGCACAATTTAAAATATGAGGAAGGTCATTTTGGACAGGATAGATGAATTTATTCCAAAACAAAGAGAAATGATCTTTCTCTTTTTCTGAGAGCCTTTGGAATTCAGAAGACTGTGGACGTTCAGTTTGAGATGGAGAATGATAGATTTCTGATTACCAGGGGTCTACAGCGTTATGACGATGGGATCAGTAAAACGTACTGAGCTGTTCAATCAGTCATGATCATATGGAAGATGTGAATGGCCCAGCCCAATTCGTATGATTGTTAGGAGAACTATCTCATCTCCTCCAGATTCTCCAACTCACTGGAATGTCCTGTGCTGGTCACCTCTCTAATGCACACACTTCTGACCCTGCCCATTTCTGAAGAAGGGTCCCGACCTGAAATGTCGGCTTTCCTGCTCCTCTGATGCTGCCTGGCCTGCTGTGTTCATCCAGCTCTACACTGTGTTATCTCTGGTCTTGTGTTGCTGTGAGTTGGCCTTCCCACTGTGATCTATGCCATTAAATCAAAGCTCACTTGGAGGCATAAAGATACACAGCACAGGAACAGACCCTTCATCCTAACTCAGCCAAGCCGACCAGATATCCCAAATTAATCCATCCGATTTGCCAGCATTTAGCCCCTGTCCCTCTAACCCCTTCCTACCCATGTCCCCATCCAGATGCCTTTTAAATGCTGTAACTGTACCAGCCTCCACCACTTCCTCTGGCAGCTCATTCCATACACGCACCACCCTCTGTGTGAAAAAGATGCCCCTTAGACCCCTGTTAAATCTTTCCCCATTTGTTTGAAACCTATACCCCTCTGGTTCACAGTGGGACACTTGCAATGGAGAGAGGTCGGACAAACACTAGAGTTTGGAGAGCAAGAGGTGATCTCGATGATGCAAGATACTTAAAGGGGTAGACAGGGTAGACGCAGGTAATTCTTTCCCCTTTTGCCTCGAGCCTATGCCCCCTAGTTCTGGACTCCCTTACCCTTGGTTTCTAACGTACTTTAGGGAAGGAATGTGCCATCCTTACCTGGTCTGTCCTACATGTGACTCCAGACCCACAGCAATGAGGTTGACTCCGAACTGCCCTCTGGGCAATCAGGGGTGGGGTAATAAATGCTGGCGTTTATGTAAAAACCAGCGACACCCTCAAATCGTGAATGAATGAAAAGAAAACTTGCTTTATAGAACACGACGGAATTTCCACGGCCCTTGGAAACAGACACTTCGTGCCATACCTCGGAAACAATGGTGGCTTTAAATTTGGAGAGGTTGTACGTCCAACCCTCTGTGCAGAGGCGCGTGCTGGTCTCCGTGGCGTTCTCCCAGCTCTCGGTGTGGTTCAGGAGGTGCCACTGAGGCGAGGAGTACACCAGGCACTTCTCCGGCTGCCCGTCCGGGTCCTGGGGGATGAAAGCGCGGAGAAGGCCCTCCGTCTGAAGGTCACCCATGGCGTTGGCTTGACCAGACCCGTTCAAACCGGTAAACTGGACCAGACAGTGATGGTCAGGCACTATGGCTACAAAGTTCTGGAGAAGGTTGTGGCTCGCCATGAAGAGAACGGGAATGGCCAGCAGCAAAATGTGGATGACTTGGAATTTTCCCACACTCCCGACCGTCTCCAGGACATCGGCAAAGCTCATGTTTCCGTCTTGGGGGGCAGGAGAGAGACAGATGTCAGACGGAAGGCTGCCAGGGACTGAGAGATCGTGATAACTGGTGAGGAAACTTAAGTTTTCAGAAACACTGCAGCATTCACGGATTTGAGTAATGTTTAATCCGGTGATAACAGATTTACTTTTCGAAAACCTGAATTGCCCAACGCGCCTTGTTTAGTTTCTCTATCGACGGGGTTGAGGTCAACTTTGAGGAATAGCCTGTGCAGAACGGTGGACCCAATTTGGTCTGCCAACCAGTTAAGGGAACTGAGTGGAGGAGTTCGAATCAATGTTGAATTGCTTAGTCATGCCAATGTTGATGTACCCATGATCGCCAATGCACTGCTTTGGGCGACTGGGTGCCAATGCAGAGAAAATTGGACACAGATTTTGACCACTGTTTGCAACAAGATTGGGCAGTGGTGTAGAACAGAGAGAGACCTAGGGGCTCAGGTCCACAATTCTTTGAAGTTTTCATCACAGGTAGACGGGGGTGGGGGTTAAGAAGGAGTTTAGCACGTCTCCCTTAATTTCTCAGACCTTTGAGTACAGGAGCTGGGACGTCATGTTGAGGTTGTACAGGAGGCCCATTCTCGAATACTGTGTCCAGTTCTGGCCTCCTTATTACAGTAAGGATATCATTTATCTAGAGAAGGGCTCAGAGGAGATCTACCGGGATATTGCCGCAAATGGGGGGCTTCAGTTTTCAGGGGAGGCTGGGACTTTCTTTTTCACTGGAGTGGAGCAGGTTGAGGGGTGACCTTATAGAGGTTTATAACATCATGTGGGGTATAGAGAGGGTTAATGGTAGTAGCTGCCTTTTCCCTGGGGGGGCGGATTTAAAGACTTGAGGGGCATATTTTTAAGGGAAGAGTAGAGAGATTTGAAAAGGACACAAGGGGCAACTTTTTTTACACAGAGGATGGTCCGTGTGTGGAATGAGCTTCAGAGGAAGTGGTGGGTGTGGGTACAGTTACAGCATTTAAAAGACATTTGGATAAGTACATGAACAGGGAAAGGTTTGGAGGGATATGGACCAGGAGCAGGCAGGTGGGACTGGTTTAGGTTGGGGATTATGGTCAGCACGGACTGGTTGGGCCGGAGGGTCTTTTTCTGTGCTGTATGACTCTACCACATTTAAAAAGGCATTTGGATGGGTACATGAATAGGAAGGGTTCAGAGGGATATGTGCCAGGAGCAGGCAGGTGGGACTAGTTTAGTTTGGGGATTATGGTCGGCATGGACTGGATGGATCCAATTTGCATTTTTGTTAGTTTGTAAAGGCGCAACTTGTAAAAACATACTGGAATGGTAGAATTCAGTGCGTGATACCCTGTATATTCACTTAGCCGAATCAGCTTAACAATTAACTCTGCTCAACAAGCCCCGTGTTCAGAAAAAGGAAATTAAAGAGTCTCAAATCGGTAAAATATTCAAATTTACACACAGTAGGGATTCTACGTTTGCGCAAAGCTGCCTCTCACCAATATCGGGTCTGTGTAAAGACGTCATCACGGGTCTTAAATTCTAACAAAAGATTCTGAGCTTCTGGAGATATCTCTGCAACATGCTTGTGGGAGCAACTGAATCTGTGATGGCAGAGACAGAGGTTCGCAACCGAAGGAAGGGGGTGCTTCATGTTGTGGTGCCAGGGGAGTGAGAAATGACCTTATCGACGCACCCTGAGCCCACGCTGTTGCAGTTTGTCGCCTTTCAACAGCAGACCCAGCTTCGAATAAATCAGTCAGGTTTTTATTTTAATACAGAAGAGTTTGCACACGACGTCATCATTTGAGCCGAGCAATGCAAATATCAGAGCAGGGGCATCATTGGAATTAATCAGAGTGAAATTCGCAGTCGCTCGTGGTAACTTTGGTGGGTACAATCTCCCAAAATTAAGACGAGCCACCAAAAATACAGGACGAGAGGTCTCGAGCTGAGGCAGGGTGTTAGGTTTTATCAGTAGAGGGATTGAGTTTCGGAGCCATGAGGTCATGTTGTAGCTGTACAAAACTCTGGTGCGGCCGCACTTGGAGTATTGTGTATAGTTCTGGTCACCGCATTATAAGAAGGATGTGGAAGCTTTGGAAAGGGTGCAGAGGAGATTTACCAGGATGTTGCCTGGTATGGAGGGAAGGTCTTATGAGGAAAGGCTGAGGGACTTGAGGCTGTTTTCATTAGAGAGAAGAAGGTTAAGAGGTGACTTAATTGAGACATACAAGATGATCAGAGGATTAGATAGGGCGGACAGTGAGAGCCTTTTTCCTCGGATGGAGATGGCTAGCTTGAGGGGACGTAGCTTTAAATTGAGGGGTGATAGATATAGGACAGATGTCAGAGGTAGTTTCTTTACTCAGAGAGTAGTAAGGGCATGGGATGCTCTGCCTGCAACAGTAGTAGACTCACCGACTTTGAAGGCATTTAAATGGACATTGGATAAACATAGTGATGAGAATGGAATAGCGTAGGTTAGATGGGCTTCAGATTGGTTTCACAGGTCAGCACAACTTTGAGGGCCAAAGGGTCTGTGCTGTGCTGTAATGTTCTATGTTCTACGTAGAGGGCATCGTCTCAAAATAAGGAGGGAACAGATTTCGGATTGAGCTGAGGAGGAACTTACTCACCCAAAGGGTTGTGAATCTATGGAATTCCCTGCCCAGTGAGGCTCCCTCGTTGAATGTTTTTAATGCAAAGACAGATGGATTTTTGAACAGTAGAGGAATTAAGGGTTTTGGTGAGTGGGTGTGTGCGTGGAGCTGAGTCCCTGAAAAGATCAGCCATGATCCTATTGAAAGGGCCAGATGCCCTAATCCTGCTCCTGTTTATTATGGTCTCATGTTCAACAAAGGCAGCAGCTCCAGGAGAGGAAGTCAGAATGTGTAAAAGTGAGAAGATGGCGATAGTAGCATTGCGTGCTCTCAGTAACTGCTTCGATCCCAAAAAATTAGGCCAGTTCCCTCCACAGGACTCAGCAATAAGACTGTTTAAAAAGGAAGTGAATTATATCGGCAATGTTTAGTAAAGGTATAAGATATACGTAGGTATATGAAAGGTTTAGTGAAGGCAAAAACTATCCTGTACTCTTTTCGGAGGCCGAGCATGAAAATCAACCCACGGCAACATAAATAAACTTTGAGGCAGGGATTACGACACGGACGCAGGAATGTTTTAATCTCTAACGTGATCCTGTATAAAGGAAAACAAGGTAACGCTTTGCGCAACTGTTACAAAGTTGTGCAGAGGAGCCCTGAATTGGAAGGCAAGCATCTAGAACTGGTTTGTTTAATAAAACAAAAAGGCCAGGAAAAAGAGGTGAGGCGCTTTTCTAAGCTCAGAGCTGTGACCAAAAGAAGGTGTCTGTAAGCAGCTGAAGGGGTATAGCCAGTTCTGACACTGAAACAAGGATCAGTTAGCTGTGTAATTTGGAAACGGGGGCATGGTTTGATGTTTTGGCAACGAGCTGGAATTAGCCAATTAATTTAAACCAAGCACTTAGCGACTCACAGAAAATTGGCTTTGATTCTAAATTAAATGATGGTTTTGACAATCTGGGGTCAATGCTGTTGTAAGGAAATCGATGTATCTAAAGGTATATAAGGAGAGGGTTTTTTTCGAAAATCAGAGTGAGAGCAAACCACCATCTGAGAAATCAAGATAAATAAGAAACAGAAGAACTGCTGTAAATCAGGAACAAATACAAAGTTGCTGGAAATGCTCAGCAGGTCTGGCAGCACCTGTGAAGGAAAACAGAGTTAACATTTCGGGTCCGGCGACACTTCCTCAGGACTCGAGGTGAGAGGGGAAAGATTTTAAAGAGACAGTAGGTACTGCAGATGCTGGAGAATCTGAGATAACACGGTGTGGAGCTGGATGAGCACAGCATCAGAGGAGCAGGAAGGCTGAGGTTTCGGGCCATGACGTCAGCTTTCCTGCTCCTCTGATGCTGCTTGGCCTGCTGTGTCCACCCAGCTCTACACCTTGTTATCAAAGAGGCAACTTTTTCACACAGAGGGTGGTGCGTGTATGGAAAGAGCTGCCAGAGGAAGTGGTGGGGGCTGGTACAGTTACAGCATTTAAAAGACATCTGGATGGGGACATGGATAGGAAGGGGTTAGAGGGATATGGGCCAAATGCTGGGGAATGGGACTGGATTAACCCTCCGACCACCTCCAAAGACATGCCACCATTGGTTGGAACCGTACCTAATTCCACCATTAATTGGATAATTGCTAAGGTGAGGAGACAGCAAGGACTGCAGATGCTGGAGCCAGAGATAACACAGTGTGGAGCTGGAGGAGCGCAGGAGGTCAGGAAGCATCAGAGGAGCAGGAAAGCTGACGCTTTGGGTCGGGACCCTTCATCAGGACTGCTAAGATGAGTTGTCAGGTTATTTGAGGGGTCTTTTTTAAGAGTTGAAATCACTGTTTTAGTATTCGATTGCCTGTGATATTTCTTAATAAGTAGCCAAATTAAAAATAGCTTACGATAATTTGCAAAATAACAATCCCCCTGGCCTGATGGTAGTGATTGAGTGGGGGACATGCTGGACCATGAGGTTACAGATTGTGCTGGGGTATAATTCTGCTGTTGATGGCCCACACCGTGTGATGGATCCCCAGTCTTGAGTTGCTAAATCTATGCCTGGTTCAGCCATGTCTGGGGCATTGTGTCCAGTTCTGGTCACCTCATATCAGGAAAGGTGTGCAAGCGTTGGAAGAGTTGCAGAGGAGATTTACCAGGATGTTGCCTGGAATGGAGGTAAGGTCTTACAAGGAAAGGTTGAGAGAGCGAGGGCTTTTCTCTTTAGAACGACAAAGGATTGAGAGGGGGCTTGATAGAGGTGTATAAAATGATCAGAGGTATAGATAGAGTGGACAGTCAGAGACTTTTTCCTAGGGTGGAGGTAGCTTTTATAGGGGGCATAGTTTTAAAGTGAAAGGAGGCAGATATCGGGGAGACGTCAGAGGTAGGTTCTTTACTCAGAGAGTGGTCGGGGCGTGGAATGCATTCCCGGAGAGGGTAGTGGAGTTGGCCTCATTAGGGGCATTTAAGCAGCTATTAGATAGGCATATGGATGGTAGTATAAGGTAGGGGTGGGGGTTAGACAGACCTTAGCTTTAGGGTAAAACTTTGGCACAACATCGTGAGCCAAAGGGCCTGTACTGTGCTGCACTGTTCTATGTTGTATACGAAGTCTGTCTCATTTAGCACGGTGATAGTGCCACACAACACGATAGAGGTTGCTCTCAATGTGAGGGTGGGGCTTTAACGCCACAAGGACTGTGCAATAGTCATTCTGACCGACACTGTCATGGACAGATGCAACTGTAGCTGACAGATTAGTAAGGATGAGGTCAACTATGTTTATCTCTCTAGTTGGTTTCCTCACCACCTGCCACAGACCCAGTCTAGCAGCTATGTCCTGTCGGACCTGACCGGCTCGATCAGTAGTATGCTGCCGAGCCACTCCTGGGGGTAAGTAGTTCAGAGAAGGTTCATTGGCCTGATGCCTGAGTCAGGATTGTTTGGGCTAGTGTCCGTTGCAGTTTAGATAAATGGAAGCAATGATATTGAAACGTTTTAGCACTTGGGCTACAACAGTTCAGGAAGGCACCACCTTCCCAAAGAGGGAAATAATTGCTGAGCCCAGCCGACCACACCCACATCCCCTGTGTGAGTCTGTGACAATGCGGTAGCTTTAAGAGGTTATTTTGGTCCTGTTGTTTTTTTTGAGGATGGGTTTTAAGACAGAGATGCCAAACTGTCTACTTGGAATGCTAGTGAAGTGAGGCCTGGTGTGTTCATTTTGAAGCTGGAACAATAGAAGCAGCCTGGCCGGGTGTAGCCAGCTCTCACAGACCAGGGTTTCCAGCTTAATTTTCAGTTTTTAGGTTTAGTTTTAGACAATTGCTGTTGGAGTCTCAAAGGGCTGGAGTTTTCAGACTATCTTTTCCCTTTCTCAGTTACAGATGGAAGCTGGGGTATCTGTCTCTGCCCTGGGTCACCCATGAGGAAAATCTACATTTTCGAAATTTGCATTTTTTGCCAAGGGATGCATTTATGGGATGTTACTATATTGGAACAGTTAGTTAATGATAGTGACTGTCTCTGTTATTCTGTTAAGTTTTCCAACAGAGTTTCAGTTATTCGAAGTTCTTTCTTTTGATGTATTTTAACTACAGTGTTTGAATAAATTATGCTTCACTTAATGTTGTAGATTTAACAGACATATTGCATCTGGATCTATTACATTTGCTTCAGAAATAAGAAAAAGTTAGGGTATGGCTGTCATCTTAAAATATTTTGAGGGGGTCTGATCTGCCCCACAACAAAGTTGGGGCGGTGGGGTTGAGAGGCAAGTCCTACTGATATTATCGCTGGACTGTCAATCCAGAGACCCGGGTATGTTCTGGGGACCCGGGTTCGAATCCCGCCCACGGCAGGTGGTGGAATTTGAATTCAATTTAAATAAATCTGGAATTGAGAATCTAATGATGAGCGTTGTTGTAAAAACCCACCTGATTCACTAATATCCTTTAGGGAAGGAAACTACCATCCTTACTCGATCTGGGCCTACATGTGACTCCAGACCCACAGCAATGTGGCTGACTCTTAACTGCCCTCTGGGCAATTAGAGAGGGGGCAATAAATGCTGGGTCCAGCCAGCCACGCTCTCAAATTGTGAACGAATAAAGAGGAAAAGTGTGTTAAGGAAGAGACCTTGAGGGAACTCACAGGGGAGATGCTGGAAGGGATGTTTATCCTTGTGGAAGAGACTAAAACAGGAGGTAAGGATGACACCATTCCACCAACTCAGAGGGCTACCCTCGCACTAGGGAGCGAGGGAGAGAGACAGCTGGACTGGTTGGACCTGAGGGTCATCACACTGTAGGTGAGGGGAGAGGTCAGGAAGGAGAGTGCTTCAGAGTAATTTCAGCCAGAATTTTGTTGTGGACGGAACTCTGTCTCACAGACTGGGGTTGGACAGGAGCGTGTACCTGAGGACCCAGGTAGACTAGCCATGACCTTTTCCGAATGTAGAGGGAGCTGAATTGTTCATCCCGGTTCCTCACTGGTAGAAGTGACCCCTAATAACATAATCAAAGCCGACATCCTTCACAACAGACATTCTCAAGGAGCACTTGAATAGGAGAACATTGGAAGGTTTTTGTGTGCTCAAGACGCTGAGGTCAGGCCCAGCCCCCGGGAATCTGCCCGGATTAATGCCATTTTAAAAAGAA
The DNA here is from genome assembly GCF_030684315.1 of Stegostoma tigrinum. Taxonomy (NCBI): domain Eukaryota; kingdom Metazoa; phylum Chordata; class Chondrichthyes; order Orectolobiformes; family Stegostomatidae; genus Stegostoma; species Stegostoma tigrinum. The sequence goes on along the minus strand of NC_081395.1, from coordinate 9,057,430 downwards.
GCCAAAGTGAACCCTACCTTGGCCAGGTCAATCGGATGGGAGCAATCAAACGGGCAGACTGGGCCAAGCCAGGGCACCGGTCCTCAGCAGAGCTCACACACATACTCACACTCACATTCTCTCTCACACACACATGCTCACACTCCACACACACACTCACACACACATATTCACACTCACACACATACTCACACTCACATTCTCTCTCACACACACATGCTCACACTCCACACACACACTCACACACACATATTCACACTCACACACATACTCACACTCAAATTCTCTCTCACACACACATACTCACACTCCACACACACACATATTCACACTCACACACATACTCACACTCAAATGCTCTCTCTCACACACATACTCACACTCCACACACACACTCACTCACACACACATACTCACATACTCACACACACATACTCACACTCACATTCTCTCTCTCACTCACACACACACACATACTCCACACACTCACATTCTCTCTCTCACACACATACTCACACTCCACACACACACTCACTCACACACACATATTCACACACACATATTCACACTCACACACATATTCACGCTCACATTCTCTCTCACACACACATACTAATACTCCACACACACACACTCACACACATATTCACCCTCACATTCTCTCTCTCACTCACATACACACATACCCCACATGCTCACACACACACACTCACACACACATATTCACACACACATTCTCTCTCACACACATACTCACACTCCACACACACACTCACACACACATATTCACACTCACACACATACTCACACTCACATTCTCTCTCTCACACACATACTCACACTCCACACACATACTCACTCACACACACATATTCACACTCACAGACATATTCACGCTCACATTCTCTCTCACACATACATACTCATACTCCACACACACACACTCACTCACACACACATATGCACACTCACACACACTCACACACATATTCACGCTCACATTCTCTCTCTCACTCACATACACACATACCCCACACACTCACACACACACACACACACACACACACACATATTCACACACAGATTCTCTCTCTCTCACACACACACATTCACACTCACTCTCTCACACACACTCACACCCACATTCTCTCTCTCACTCACATACACACACACTCCACACACTCACTCACACACACTCACGCACACATATTCACACTCACATTCTCTCTCTCACTCACATACACACTCCACACACTCACACACACATTTTCACACTCACATTCTCTCTCACACACACTCACTCACACATGGATATTCACACTCACATTCTCTCTCACACACACTCACTCACACAATCTCTCTCTCACACACACACACTCACACATATCCATACTCACATACACACACACACTCACTCACACACACATATTTACACTCACATTTTCTCTCACACACACACATTCTCTCTCTCTCTCTCACACACACACACACACACACACACACACAAACAGACACACACAGACACACACACACTCACTCACACACACACAGACACACACTCACACATATACTCACACACAGACACACACACTCACTCACTCACACATATACTCACACACACACTCACTCACACACACACATTCTCTCTTACTCACACACTGACACACACACACACATATTCACACTACCACATATTCTCACACACACATATTCACACACACACACACACACACACACACATTCACACACTCTCACTCACACACACACAAACACACATGCACACACACATACTCACACACACTCACACGCAGACAGGCACACACGCATATAGTCACATACAGACTTACACTCTCACCCATATATACACTCTCACCCACTCACACACACACTCTCACCCACACTCTCACTCACGCATCCTCTCACACACACACACACACACACACACACACATACACACACACACACACACACACATACTCACTCACACACACATACTCACTCTCACTCCCACTCACACACACGCACTCACACACACACACACTCACACACACACATATTCACACTCACATTCTCTCTCACACACACACATTCACACTCACTCTCTCACACACACTCACACCCACATTCTCTCTCTCACTCACATACACACACACACTCACACACACACAAACAGACACACACTCATACATAAACACACACACTCACACACACACAAACAGACACACACTCACACATATACTCACACACAGACACACACACACTCACTCACACACACACAAACAGACACACACTCACACATATACTCACACACAGACACACACACTCACTCACTCACACATATACTCACACACACACTCACTCACACACTCACACATATACTCACACACACACTCACTCACACACACACATTCTCTCTCACTCACACACTGACACTCACACACACACACATTCACACTACCACATATTCTCACACACACATATTCACACACACACACACACATATTCACACACTCTCACTCACACACACACAAACACACATGCACACACACATACTCACACACACTCACATGCAGACAGGCACACACACATATAGTCACATACAGACTTACACACATACACTCTCACCCACACACACACACTCTCACCCACACTCTCACTCACGCATCCTCTCACACACACACACACACTCACTCACTCACACACTCACTCATTCACACACACATACTCATTCACACACACATACTCATTCACACACACATACTCACTCTCACTCCCACTCACACACACGCACTCACACACACACGCACTCACACACACGCACTCACACACACACTCACTCACACACACATATTCACACTCACATTCTCTCTCACACACACACATTCACACTCACTCTCTCACACACACTCACACCCACATTCTCTCTCTCACTCACATACACACACACACATATTCAAACTCACATTCTCTCTCACACACACTCACTCACACACGCATATTCACACTCACATTCTCTCACACACACTCACTCACACAATCTCTCTCACACACACACACACTCACACACTTATCCACACTCACATACACACACACTCACTCACTCACACACATATTTACACTCACATTTTCTCTCTCTCTCTCTCACACACACACATATTCACACTCACATTCTCTCACACACACACATTCTCTCTCTCTCTCTCACACACACATACTCATACTCACATTCTCTCTCACACACACACAAACACATACTTTGACACTCACATTCTCTCTCTCTCACAAACACACACACAATCACACACTCACAAACAGACACACACTCACACATATACTCACACACAGACACACACACTCACTCACTCACACATATACTCACACACACACTCACACACACACACACACATTCTCTCTCACTCACACACTGACACTCACACACACACATATTCACACTACCACATATTCTCACACACACATATTCACACACTCTCACTCACACACACACAAACACACATGCACGCAAACTTCACACACACACTCACTCACACACACATATTCACACTCACACACATACTCACACTCACATTCTCTCTCACACACACATACTCACACTCCACACACACGCTCACTCACACACACATATTCACATACTCACACTCACATTCTCTCTCACACACACATACTCACACTCACATTCTCACACACACACACACACACACATACTTTGACACTCACATTCTCTCTCTCTCTCACACACACACACTCACAAACAGACACACACTCACACATATACTCACACACAGACACACACACTCACTCACACACACACACATTCTCTCTCACTCACACACTGACACTCTCACACACACATATTCACACTACCACATATTCTCACACACACATATTCACACACTCTCATTCACACACACACAAACACACATGCACACACACTTCACACACACACTCACTCACACACGCATACTCACACACTCACACTCACATTCTCTCTCACACACATACTCACACTCACATTCTCTCTCTCACTCACACACACATATTCACACTCACACACATACTCACACTCACATTCTCTCTCACATACACATACTCACACTCCACACACACACTCACTCACTCACACACACATATTCACACTCACACACACTCACACACACACATATTCACGCTCACATTGTCTCTCACACACACTCACTCACACATATTCACACTCACATTCTCTCTCTCACTCACATACACACATACCCCACACACTCACACACACACACTCACACATTCACACTCACATTGTCTCTCTCACACACACACACATATTCACACTAACATTCTCTCTCTCACACACACACATTCACACTCACTCTCTCACACACACTCACACCCACAGTCTCTCTCTCTCACTCACATACACACATACATATTCACACTCACATTCTTTCTCACACACACTCACTCACACAATCTCTCTCTCGCACACATATCCACACTCACATACACACACACTTACACACATATTCACACTCACATTTTCTCTCTCTCTCACACACACTCACATTCTCTCTCTCTGTCTCTCTCACACACACACAAACAGACACACACTCATACATATACGCACACACAGACACACACACACACAAACAGACACACACTCACACATATGCTCACACACACACTCACTCACACACACACATTCTCTCTCACTCACACACTGACACTCACACACACATATTGACACTACCACATATTCTCACACACACATATTCACACACTCTCACTCACACACACTCAAACACACATGCACACACACTCCACACACACACTCACTCACACACACATATTCACACTCACACACATACTCACACTCACATTCTCTCTCACACACACATACTCACACTCACATTCTCTCTCACACACACATACTCACACTCCACACACACACTCACTCACTCACACACACATACTCACACTCACATTCTCTTTCACACACACATACTCACACTCACATTCTCTCTCACACACATATACTCACACTCCACACACACATTCACACTCACACACATACTCACACTCACATTCTCTCTCACACACACATACTCACACTCCACACACACACTCACTCACACACACATACTCACATACTCACACTCACATTCTCTCTCACACACACATACTCACACTCACATTCTCTCTCTCACTCACACACATACATACTCCACACACTCAC